>NC_053426.1:91538079-91838079 GCF_007990345.1 Gossypium hirsutum
CGGGCTTTCACTTGTTGACATATTAACATCTCAAACAAAGCGGAGAGTCTTCATACCATGCCACCAAACCGTCGTTCAATCGTGTACATTTTCGTACTCCCGGGTGAATTGACATTCGGCTACAATGAGCTTCGTTCAGAGTCATCGAAATGAGTTCTGAATTTCTTGGAACACACAACCGACTTCTGAACCTCAAACAATCGCATCATCAAGTTGAAATTCGGATTCCATATCGGAATACATTCAGCCCGTTTTGCAACCAATTCATCGTCGACTTTTGAGCTCACGAATTTGAT
Organism: Gossypium hirsutum; assembly: GCF_007990345.1. Taxonomy (NCBI): domain Eukaryota; kingdom Viridiplantae; phylum Streptophyta; class Magnoliopsida; order Malvales; family Malvaceae; genus Gossypium; species Gossypium hirsutum. The sequence continues at coordinate 91,538,376 of NC_053426.1, forward strand.
GAATCAAGATGTTGGCCTTAATTCAGCTACTAACACATTGTCGGTAGAACAGACAAGTGCACATTCATCGCTCGTAAGCAAATAGCGATTTCCGGCTAAGCGTCCGCAACCACATAGCCTTTCCCGGGTGGTAATCAATGACAAGCTCGTAATCTTTCAACAACTCAAGCACGTCTTTGTCGCAGTTTAAGTCTCTTTGAGTCATCAAATATTTGAGACTTTTGTGATCGAAATACATGACACTTTCGCCAACAAGTAATGTCCTATATTTCAAAACGAACACGATGGGCTAGTTCGAGATATGGTTGATAATTTCTCTCGTGTGGCTTCAATTGTCTCGACGCATAGGCCACAACTCGGCCTTCTTGCATCAATACGCAACCCAACCCGAGTAGGGATGCGTCACTATAAATGACAAACTCTTTGCCTGATTCGGGTTGCACTAAAATTGGAGCTTCAGTCAAATGAGTTTTCAGTTGATCGAAGCCTTTCTGACATTTCTCCGTCCATTCGAACTTAGCATCCTTTGAAGTAGCTTCGTCATTGGTGTGGCTATCATCGAGAAACCTTTGACAAATCGTCGGTAATAACCGGCGAGTCCCAAAAAGCTCCCGAACCTCAGTAATATTTCTCGGAGGTTTCCAGTTAAGTATGGCTGAGATTTTGTTCGGGTCAACTCGAATACCCGATGCGGATACCACATGACCCAAGAAGCTAACCTCTCTTAACCAGAACTCACACTTACTGAACTTAGCATATAACTTCTTATCCCGCAAAACTTGCAACACTAATCTCAAGTGTCAGCATGTTCGATCTCATCTCTTGAATAGACCAAGATATCATCAATGAACACAACTACGAACCGATCCAAATATGGTCTGAAGATCCGATTCATCAAATCCATAAATACCGCAGGGGCATTAGTGAGCCCAAACGGCATCACTAAGAACTCGTAGTGACCGTACCTCGTTCTGAAAGCAGTTTTGGGTATGTCCGAATCTCGAATTCGCAACTGATAATAGCCCGATCTCAAATCTATTTTTGAGAACACTGAGGCTCCCTTCAGTTGGTCGAACAAATCATCGATGCGCGGCAACGGATATTTGTTCTTTATCATCACTTTATTCAGTTGACGATAGTCAATGCACAACCTCATGGTTCCGTCCTTCTTTTCACGAACAATACTGGTGCACCCTAAGGTGAGAACTTGGTCGAGCAAAACCTCTATCCGTCAATTCTTGCAACTGAGATTTTAACTCTTTAACTCGGTTGGTGCCATACGATACGGAGCTATCGAAATCGGCGTAGTCCCAGGTACAAGCTCAATACCAAACTCTACCTCCCGAACAGGTGGTAAACCCGGTAATTCTTCAGGAAAAACATCCGGGTATTCACAAACCACCGGCACAAATTCGGGTTTCTTTTCTAACTCTTTGTCATCAAGTACATACGCAAGGTATGCTTCGCACCCTTTTCTTACATATTTCTGGGCCAACATTGCTGATATTACAGCTGGCAACCCCCTTAAGTCCGTAGACTCAATTCGAATTATCTCGTTATTTGCGCACCTCAAATCAATAGTCTTGCTTTTGCAATTCACAACCGCATCATGCGCGGTCAACCAATCCAAACCAAGAATAACGTCAAATTCGTCAAACGGCAAAGCATCAAATCGCCGAAGACAGATTCTCGATTTTAGAGGCATTCTAACACTTTATCAACATACGCATTGACCCAAAGGTTTGACACTCGAATTACGAACTCAGTAGACTCAACAGGTAGAGTCTTACTGGATGCTAAGGTTCGCATACATATGAATGAGTACAGCCAGGGTCAATCAATGCAATCACATTAGTATCAAAGAGAGTGAAGGTACCAGTGATGACGTCAGGGGAGGATGCCTCCTCTCGTGCGCGAATGGCATATGCTCTAGCAGGAGTACGGTTCTCGGCTCGAACAGCCGTATCAGAGGTCCCTCTCTGACTACCACCCCTACCTCCTAAAATTCTCGGTGGTCTACCTCTAGTTGTCACTCCACTAGGTCTTGCACCTTGAATCTTATTCTTCTCATCAAGCTCCGTGCAATCTCTAATGAAGTGGTCCTTCGAACCGCATCCGTAACAAGCCCTGTTAATAGACTTACCCCAACATTCATCTATGTGTCGTCTTCCACATTGGGGACATTCAGGTTTCTCTAGACGATTATTGCCCACACTAGCTACTGAAGTAGCTCGGGAGTCCGTCGATGGTCTTGCTCTGATGGAAATTCCCGCAGTCGTCCTCGACTTATTAGTGTCCTCCCTGAACTTCTTTAAGGCTGAGAACGGAGCTTTACCCGTCGATCTTTTACGATAGTCTCTAGCTTCAAATTCAGCCTTCTTCTTCTCCTTTCCAAGTTCTTCCGCCTTGCAGGCTCGTTCGACTAGTGTTACGAATTCTTTTATTTCCAAAATACCCATTAGTAGCTTTAAATCTTCATTCAATCCTTCCTCGAATCTTTTGCACATAGCAACCTCATCAGCTACACACTCCCGGGCATACCTACTGAGTCTTACGAATTCATGTTCGTATTCAGATACTGTCATACGGCCTTGCTTGAGTTCCAAGAATTCCTTACGCTTTTGATCAATGAACCGTTGACTAATATATTTCTTTCGAAATTCCGTCTGAAAGAAGTCCCAAGTTACTCGTTCGTTTGGGACTATGGAAATCAGGGTCCTCCACCAATAGTAGGCTGAGTCCCACAACAAGGATATAGCACACATTAGACATTCATCGGGTGTGCATGACAGTTCATCAAACACCCGAATGGTGCTATCAAGCCAGAACTCGGCCCTTTCAGCATCATCAGTAACTATGGCCCTGAACTCCTCAGCCCCGCGCTTCCTAATCAAGCCTACAGGTGGCTTACTCAGCCTCACAGGATCAGTAACTGATGGCATTACTGGCTCCGGGGGTGGATTATTCAACTTCGGGAATTGTTGGACAGCCGGATTGGTTCGGGCATACTGCGCGACCCACTCATTCATCATGGTAAAGAAGGCTTGTTTAGCCCCCTCACCTTGATTATTCGCAGATGACTGAGGTTCAACAGGCGGTGTCCCTTGTGCAGGAGCAGCCGCTACACTTTCAATGTCATCCGCCAAGGTTCTCTCTACACCGGGATCCATTTACTAATCAAAACATAAATTTTAACCGTCAGAAGTCATCACACAGTTAAACATTAACATTTGGCATGTATAGCTAGACTCATACGTGCTATGGTAGTCCTAGAACCGACTAAACCATAGCTCTGATACCAAATCAAATGTAACACCCCGAACCCGAGACCGACACCGGAGTCGAACACGAGATGTTAACAGACTTTAAACCCTTTATAAAAATATTTCTCAGACACTGCCAATCTGCGTACTAGTCGCTTTAAAAATCATATCTTGAGTTTCACAACTCGAAAATCAGTTTCGTGATTTTTCCCTGAAACTAGACTCATATGCCCATCTACATATTTTTTTCTAGAATTTTTGGTCAGGCCAATTAGTACAGTTTATTAGTCAAAGTCTCCCATGTTACAGGGATCGACTACACTGACCTTTGCGCATTACGACCTGGATATCTCTCTGCACAGAGCTTCAATACTGATGCCGTTTATTTCTATAGAAACTAGACTCAGAGAGGAATCTATCCATATATGGTATGACTCCTAATTGTCTCTGGTTAATTTATAATGAATTTCCAAAGTCGGAACAGGAAATCCAGAAACCGTTCTGGTCCTGTCTCACGAGAACCTGAATATCTCTTAACATACTGTCCATATGATCTTTTCGTTGCTTCTATATGAAAATAGACTCATCAAGATTCGAATACATAATTTATTCATCAATTTATTTCACTCCTACTATTTTTAGTTATTTTTCAATCTCACGTCACTGCTGCTGCCAGCATCTGTTACGGAAGCAACTATGCCCATTTCGTGATTTCTCCTTGATCTAACTAGTAATTCGTCATACATATCACAAATTATGATCATGACTAGCCATGCCAAAGGCTAATCATTGTCAAACATCCCCCTACTACACTATTGCCATATCATGAATTTTAACACCAAAATAATCAACCATGACATATGGCATAAAAAGGTCGAATTATCAAGATTTACGACCTAACGTTATGAAACCAAACCCAACCGAACATTTATGCCATTTTCGCATGGCTAAAAGTTTACATACCAAAGTTCAAACACAACATAATAGCCTATACATGCCGAAATGTTCTCCTAAGCCGACTAAGAAGAAAGTACCAAAACTTGCTAGCCGGTGTGATGACTTCGACGACGGCACGATCACGCAAAAAGAGACGAGTCCAAGAAACCTAGAATAGGTGACAAGCAAACACCGAATGAGTATATAACTCAGTAAGCCATAAGCATTCCACAACCATCCATTAATAAAATTATCACAACAGGAAACAATGAAATGAGGTTAAGTACTCCATCCATACCAAACTATACCATAGTTCCTTAAACCCTATGGTTCAATCTCATACCAAGTCCTACATTGGCCTTTCATACATCATTTTATTTTTGTTATAATCATACAATTAAACGAACTTTCACCTATTCCACAATGAACCTTATGTACGTGACTTCAACTATAATCGTCACATAGGTTCAAAACTTACCAAGCTCAACTCCAAATATAAACATAGCGCCTATTAGCCATGAACTCAAGGTACTTACCTTTTCCGCTGTCCAAAATTGACTCAGTAAAGTCGCACCCTTCATGTAAATAATTTATACAAAATATATATTGGGTTCGCACACATAGTGCTTAATAATCAACCGCGCACACTTAGTGCCATGCATTTCAAGTTCGCACACTTACCTTTTCCGCTGTCCAAAATCGACTCGGTAAGGTCGCACCCTTAATGTAAATAATTTATAGAAAATATATATTGGGTTCGCACACATAGTGCTTAATAATCAACCACGCACACTTAGTGCCATGTACTTTAAACTCGCACACTTAGTGCTGTACAATTTAAACCCGCACACTTAGTGCCAATCTCATGACCGTGAACACTTATTGCCCGCACACTTAGTGCCGAAAACCAGCCACTCAATAGGCTTCACTTCCTTTTTACATTCGACAAATTTCATCTCTACTTACATATACATTTGTATACATTTCATCTCATTAAACACAATGGTATAGGTATTACGATCCTTTAAATCAATACCAAAGATATGCTTAATGACTTACTTGTGTTGGGTAAGATGGTTCCAACTCGGCTACTCGATGATCTTTTCTTTGCCTTTGCTCGATTCTCCTCCTTTAACTCCTTGAGCTTAATCAATAAATCAACTAGTTTAACCGCCTTGCTAAATATTTACAATCCAATGACACATGCATATGTATGTTAGTATATTCGGCAATCACCCTTACTAATCACCCACTTGATCAATTATGGAGAATCAAAGTTAATATCACAATGTGTACCCTATATGGCCCATTATACATAATCAAATTTAACATCATCTATATATTTACTCATATGGCCGAATATACCTAATCATACATACACCTAAGCAAAAATAATTTCTAAAATCTTTATATCATTTATACACTAGTAAAGCATCCTCTCCCTTTCCATCAATTTAGCACATGCATTACTCATTAACCTACAAAAATTATATTCGGCCTTAGCACACAACTTGCTAGCCGATTCTTCCCCATCTAGCAACCAATGCACATATGTGCTCACTCAAAAATGCTAAAAAAAAGAGATTCAAGAATCATCAATCCACCATCACATGCATCATTAACAAGCTTCATATTTAGCATGCAATGGCATTAACACAAACTCCACCTAGGCCGAATCTTAACTCATCTTCATGCCTCATCACCACAACATCAAACATCAAAATACCAACCAAGAATGTAACATGCATGGCCGAATATCATCTCCATCATTTAACAAAGTTTGAACCATGGCTAGGTAGATTTCAAACTTACAACTTAAAATATACATGAATCTCAAAGAATAATATCAAACATACCTCAATCTAGTTACATGCATGGCCAAACTTCCTCCTAATTCTCTTCCAAACCAAACATCAAGCAAGAACTCCTTCCTCCACCCTTAGAATTTTTGGTCAAAAGAGGATGGAAAAGGATGAACAAGTTATTCTTTTCCTTTCTTTAGCTCACGGCAATGGGGGGGGGAAACAACCACTCATTTTTTTGTTTTTCCTTTCTTTATTACCCATACTCCTTATTTTATTTTTTTCCTACATACCTCACTAGGCCAACATGTTCCCAACATGTTTCCACCCATAGCATGGCCAACCACTAGCTCAAATTTTGGGTAATTTGACATGCAAACCCATCATTTTCACAACATGCATTAATAGACCATTTTAAATTAGCCTATCATATTTTCACCATGTCTCATATCGATCCCTATTTAATAATTTCTCATACAATTGGCAAAATTGGAGAATGAAACTTCCACATACTCATGTACACACATAATAAGCATAGAATATGGAAATTAATTATTTTTATGTCTCGGTTTTGTGGTCCCGAAACCACTTCCCGACTAGGGTCAATTTTGGGCTGTTACATAGCTTGCCAAGTATTCTGAATCAAACCTAAGGGAACAACTCAATGCAATTACCGTTCGAGATAAGGAAGTGTTAGTCGAACCTGAACCAGAACCAAGGCAAGAAATTATGGTAAGTAAAGGTAAATGCGAGATGGACCGCAATGAGCAAAAATCGGTAAGTAGAGAGTACAAACCTCGTGTGCCATACCTCAGTGCGACAAGGAAAGACCACACGGATGAACAATTTGGTAAATTCCTTAAATTATTAAAGAAATTACATATTAACTTACCGTTTATTGAAGCTCTTTCGTAGATGTCGAATGAAGTTAAATTTTTAAAGGATCTTTTAGCAAATAAGCGGAAGCTGGATGAGGTGCCGCATGTAGAGTTGAATGCAGTTTGCTCAGCCATTTTACAAAATAAGCTACCCAACAAGCTGAAAGATCCAGAGAGTTTTACGATTCCTTATTTAATTGGTAGTTTAAACATTAAAGATGCTTTGGCTGATTTAGTGGCTAGTATTAATGTCATGCCCTATAAAATGTTTAAACAACTAGGTCTTGGGAAACCCAAACAAACTAGCATAAGCGTTCAATTGGAAAATAAGACAATCCAATTTCCTAGGGGTATTATTAAAGATGTACTTGTTAAAATTGACAAATTTTTATTCCAAATTGATTTTGTTGTTCTAGACATAGAAGAGGATAGTGACGTGCCTTTAATTTTAGGAAGACCCTTCTTAGCAACTGCTAGAACTATTATTGATGTTGGCATAGGTGAACTCACACTTCGTGTGGGTGATGAAACAATCACTCCTCAAGCTCGTAATTCGAGTAACACATCGAATATTGAGGGTGATTGTATAAATCATGTTATTAATACTGATCATGTGATGCAACCTTCTTTGCAGGAAACACATTCGAAGAGCATACATGATCCATGTTCAAGTAATGACAAAGGATCTATCTATGAAGAGCGAAGGCAACAAATCGAGGAACTAGATGAATGGCAGACACAGAAGTCGAGAACACACGATAAACCAAAACTACGCCTTGACGAACTCAATGTTTCACCAAATCAACTTAAGGTCGGAGACAAAGTACTATTAGATGTAGCAGACCCTCGTATTACCACTTCTGAACCTAATGGAGCAATCCCTTTTATGGTACTTAACATTTTCCCATACAGTACAGTCGAGGTAACTCATTCCAAATTCGGCACTTTCAAGGTAAATAGTACTCGTCTAAAACCTTATTTTGATAAAATTGATAGCAGGAATGAGAAGTGTACACTCCTCGCACCACTATGACCACGCACCAAAGAGGTAAGTCGAGCCTAGACTCTAAATAGGCGCTTCTCGGGAGGCAACCTGAGCACTAACGGTACTAATTTCTTGAAATTTAAGTTTTTAACATCTAAATTACTAACTAATCCTTGATCACAGGTTTTCTAAAATCCACATGGCCAGGCACACGAGCGTGCTTTAGGCCGTGCTCATAACACGGCCAGCGACATGGCCGTGCTATACAACTGTGTTAAAACAGGGCAAAAGTTTTCCCAACACACGAGATTCGATACGTTACCACGGCCGTGCGACATGGCCATGAGCAATCCTACTAAATTAACACGGGCATGCAACACGCCGGTGCCACCACTCATGGTCGAGATTGTCCAAAGAACACGGGTGTGTGCATATTTACACGGGCGTTGGAGAAGCAAACCACATCGTGCGTTACGACCATGTGACCAAACGGCTTAGACACACAGGCGTGTCCTTAGGTCGTGTGACAATTTCTTGTTTCATGATACACACAGGCTGGACGCGAGCCACACGGGCGTGTGAGACGACCGTGTGAGACCCGTGTTGGGCTACACGGCCGTATCTCTTTTTAAACTCATATTATTTTTATTTTTACTTTTATTTCTATTTATTTTTGAAGACTTATGTTTATATGTTTAAACTCTGCTTATCTTTATGATTATTAACGAATTATTCCCTTAATTCTCTTTCACAGTGGTGTCTTTTCATTTATCCCTGAGAATCATGCCTTTGCTTTAGCTTTATCTTCCATTCTCGCTCTCACTAAACTAGGGATTTCGTCCACAATTTCAGGGCAGTTTCACTTCTCTCCCTCTCTTTTGATATTATCTTTATATCACTATTATATATCTTTGTACACTGAGGACAATGTACATTTTAGGTGTAGGGGAGTTATTTATACCATTACTAGAAAACCCCTGAATTTTTATCTTGTTGCAAATAATTTTCTCATATCATTATTAGAATAAATTTTGATTGAGCCATGATTTTTATCGATATGTTTTGAATTAAATCATAAGTAAATGTGCATTGATTGTTTAAACTTTAAGACATTAGGGAATCAAATATGATAAGTTGAAATTTTTAAAAATTAAAATTGCTAGGTTGTTCCCCTGAATTGAGGAAGTTTTGAATTTACAGGGTTGACATCAAATATCCATAATTTCTGTGAGATTTTGAGCCTTTTAGTGCATATGTTCTTCTTGCTCACTAATTTTATTGATCATGAGTGTGTCAACATTGATTTTTTATTCTAGAACTTGCATCAATTATACATGTCGAGACCACACCATTGGTTTGATATACTAAAATGATAAAGGCACTTAGGTTTTAACCCATTTTTTTCCTCATAAAAGCCTACCCATATAATTGACCCCTAGTAAACCCCTTTTGGACCTTAACTTTTATTTATTGATTTTACCCTTAATAATAACCCACAACTTAATCCTTTGTGATTTATTAAGAATTTCTCCCTTTTCATTGACTCATTTTTATCGAGATTTGATTTAATTAGTTACCTAACTTTGTTCTTTCATTCCAGTTGCTAAATTATTCTCTATTATGTGTTTTCCATCATTGATTTGTTATTAAAAAAAGCTGTATAGTTACAATTATTTATTGAGCTTGGTTAAGTTAAGTTATTATATTGAGAAAAAAACTCTCATAATTTGCTTTAGATAGCCGAATTTTGGCACTTTCTTATAATTTAGCAATTTGTTTCATCCTTCTAAGTTTAGTAATTTATTAAATTAATCTCGATTCTAACCCTCTTTTGCAGCCTTTATCCACACCTTTAACCCAAGCCCTATTACAACCCTACTTAAAACCTTTTGATTTATGTATCATCTTATTCAATGTGGTGGAGATTTGATTTTCATGGAAGCTTATGGCAATAACTTTTCATGTTTGACTAATGAGTGCTTAATCATTGAGCCTTAAACACACTGAGTGATTTGAGTGAACCTTTAGTGAGGATGTCAATCAATGTAAATTTGGAATTAAAGATAATTGCTTAGATAAAGGGGTATGCCTATAATTTTATGATTAAAATGCTCAACTTTGAGTATTTGAAACCTTAATGTTCTTTTAGTTAAATTTTCAATGTATGACTACTTGTGGATTATTTTGAAACACTATTGATGAGAATTATAAGTTGAGAAGAATTTATTTTGATTGTGAGTTGAGAATTTTGCTTGAGGACAAGCAAACGCTTAAGTGTGGGGGTATTTGATAAGTCGTAATTTATACATATTTTATCCCACGCTTAAGCACATTTTTGGATGAATTATCATTAAATTTGTGGAATTTGGTGCTACTAATCCTTTAATTTCATGTCTTATACTTAGGTGAGCATAGGAGAGTAAAAAGAATGAAAAATGAGCCAAAAACGGAGAAAAGGGTCAACGTGGAAAATCAACACGGCTTGGACTTCCTCACATGGGTAGACCACACGACCGTGTCTAGTTAACAAACTCTAAACACGGCCTAAGCCACCCCACATGAGCGTGCCACACTAGCGTGTCCCTATCGAGCCCAAGTCTAGTTCTATTCGGAAAAGGCCACTCTTGAGGGTATTGAATCATTCTAAAGCCTATATGAACACCTCAAGAGGTACCTAGAAAACACACACAGAGTAAGAGGCAAGGAATTACTCGAAGAAAGCCAATTGATCCTTCTCAGAAGCCGGATTCTCCTTTAAGACTGAAGATCTCCCTTCAATTTCCTTAAGGGGTTTTTGGGTTTTCTTTATGTTTTGTTATCATTATTCTCCTGAGGTGTTTTCTTTTACATATATAAACTAAATCCCCTAAATACTTAAGGGGGTTGAAACCTAAGACGGATCTTGTTATTATTATCTGAATTATATGATAAATACTTGATTTATTCTTAATTATGTGTTCTTAATTCTTGCTTTAATATTCCAGGATAGTGATTCAAGTATTGACGTGCTTATTCAGAGGACTAAAAGTCCCTGTCTAATAGTAGATCTGGCATAATTAAGCGAAATTGATTGCACCACTAGACATAGGGCGACATAAATCTACCGGATTAGGGTCAAACCTAATAAGGGAATCCATAGATCGAGTTAATGCAATACTAGGGGTTTTAATTAGAAAGAGATTTCAATTAATCAACCTAGGGTTAGGCGTTGTTAGTCTCGAGAGAGATAATAATATAAATTAGGGATTTTTACGGATCATGTCAAGTGAATAAATCGTCAAGTTCAGAGTCAAGTAACAGGTGAAGTTTAGGTGGAATTTCCCTTAGGTATTGTCTAAATCAATCAGTTTTCCCAAAATTATTTCCCCAATTTACTCCTTGTGCATTCTTAGTTTAGTTAATTAGTTTAGATAAAACAAATCCTCTTATTTTTAGGCTAGATAATAAAAAGAAAGTTAATACTAGTACTTTTAGTTCCTGCGGGTTCGACATTCCGGTCTTGCTATAAACTATACTACTATTCGATAGGTGCGCTTGCCTTCATCATGATAATAGTTAGTTTTCAAGTACGATCAATCATAAATATAAAACTTATCATGCATACATCAAAATTCTAATGCACTAATTTTGAGGGCATCAAAGGTAGGCCCTAGTAAACCAAACATTACCAAACTCAAACTTGTTTGAAACTCAAGCCTTAACAACCTACCAAATTTTTAGCTTGGAAACAAACAAAAATCAAGGAAACAAAAAACTTGCAAAATCAAAACTACAATAAGTAAAAAAAAAGAAAAGGAAAAATCAAAAAGTAAAAGTTAGAGCAACTTATCCATGTTTAGCACTTGGAGTTTTCCAAAAAGATCTTTGATAATCCAATCAGTCAAATGAATGACCGAAGAGAAGAAATCACAAGAGTTTGGAGTTTATCTAATGGTCATCAATGATACATTTGGAGGCTTTCTTTTGAATTATTATTTCATATTTTTCAACACTCTTGGTCTGTATTGAAAAGGAATCAAACTAATAGAAAGGGTATAGCAGAGGAAATAATGTTTTCAGTGAGTTTTGATAAATACTTCAACATCAATGATTGTGGTGAAGTGACGAAATTGTCAATTTATGAAGGATAGAAAAACTAGCTTATTTTATTTGTTAAAAGGAAAAAAAGGATAAGGAAAGTTTGAATTAAATATTTAAGAGATATTAAAAGATTGGTAAAATCAAAGCAATTGATACGTGATATTCATGATAGGTTTTAAAGATTTATGAAAGAATCGTTCTTGAGACTAACTTATTATCACGATTAAGGCAAGTGTACCTATTGAACAGTAGTATAGTTCAGCAAGACCAGATTGTCGAACCCAAAGGAACTACGAGTACTAGTATTTACTTCCTTTTTATTATCTAGCCTAAAAATTAAGAGGTTTGGTTATCTAAACTAATTACTAACTAAGAATGCAAAGAAAGAACATTTGGGAAATGACTTTTGATTAAGACAATACCTAAGGAAAAATCCACCTAGACTTCACTTGTTATTTGACTCTAAATCAAACGATTTATTAATTTGACTTGATCCGTAGAAATCCCTAAGTAATATTATTATCTCTCTCGAGACTAATAATGTCTAACCCAAGGTTGAATAATTGAAATCTCTTTCTAATTAACACCTTAGAATTGCATTAACTCGATCTATGGATTCCCTTATTAGGTTTCACCCTAATTCAATAAAATCTTATCACCCTATCTCTAGGCGTGCAATCAACTCCGCTTAATTATGACAAATTTACTCTTAGACAGGGTCTATTCCTTCTCTGAATAAGAGCTTAACTTGAATCAATATCCTGGAATATCAAAATAAGAATTAAGAACAAATAATTAAGAACAAGTCAAATATTTATCATACAATTCAGATAATAATAACAAGATCCGTCTTAGGTTTCATTCCCCTTAGGTATTTAAGGGGTTTAGTTCATACTTATGAAAGAAAACATCTCAAAAGTATAAAGATAACAAAACATAAGAAAACCCAAAACTTCTGAAGGAACTTGAAGGGAGATCTTCAGTCTTGAGTAATTCCTTGCTTCCTACTCTACGTCCCCTTTCTAAGTGTCTCTTCACGTGTTTAAATGGGCTTTAGAATGCCTAAGAGCCCCCAAAATTGGCCTTTTCCAAATAGGGTTATACTTGGGCTCGACAGGGACACGCCCGTGTGACACATCCGTGTGTGATTACTCCAGCCTGTGGTCAAGGCTGTTGAATAGGCACGGGCGTGTAGTATACCTATGTAAGTCGTGCTTCAATCCTGCCAAAGGGACACGACCCTATGACACCCCCGTGTGAGAAAGTCTAGGCCGTGTTAATTTCTCATGTGGGTCTATTTTCTCCATTTTCGGCCCGTTTCTCACTCTTTTTACTCTCCTATGCTCACCTAAGTATAAAACATGAAATTAAAGGATTAGGAGCATCGAATTCACCAATTCTAAGGAGGAACCATCCATAAATGTGCTAAGCATGGGATAAAAATATGTATAAATTACGGTTTATCAAATACCCCCACATTTAAGCATTTGCTTGTCCTCAAGCAAAAATCCTCAACTGATAATCACAATAAATTCTTCTCAATTTATAATCCCTATCAATAATATCTCAAAATAATCTATAAGTACTCATACATTGAAAATTCAACTAAAAGTACATCAAAGTTTCAAACATTCCAAGTTGAGCATTTTATCACGAAAACATAGGTGTCTCGCCTCATCTAAGTGATTACCTTTGATTAACATATCACAAAGCTTAACATCCTCACTAAAGATTCCCTCAAATCACTCAAGGTGTTTAAGGACATCAATGAAAGCACTCATTAGTCAAAATGAAAAGTTATTACCATAGGCTTGCTTGAAAATCAAATCTCCACCACTATATATTGAGCTGATACATAAATCAAAAAGGTCTTTTTGGAGGGTTGTAACATGGCTTTGGTTAGGGGGCGTGGTCACAAGCTGAAAGAAGATGTTTGAATCGAGATTGAATTGAAAAATTACCTAGCTAGAAAAATAACTCGTCATTAGTTGAATACAAGTGAGCTTCTTCTCAAAATATGGAATTAACATTCAAGCTCAAAATTAAGGAATTACAACTAATATGTATGTAAGTATTGTTTTATTTTTTTATTTTTTTAAGAACAAGTCAAATAACTAGAAGCACAAAACATAACTAAGCAATTTGTTCAAATCAAATCTCGATAAAAATAGGGATCAAATTAGGGGATTTCAACAATAATGGGTTATGGGTTAATATTGAGGGTAAATCAATTAATGACTTGTTAGGCTAAAAAGGGGTTCACTAAGGGTTAATTACGGAGGTAGGCTTTTGTGGAGTGAGTGGGTTAAACCTAAGTGCCTTTATCATCTTGACATATCAAATCAAATGGTGTGGTCTTGACATGCATAATTAAGCAAGTTCTAGAATAACAAATCAAAACTGATGCACTCATAATGAAAGTGAGCATGAAAGGAATAAAATATGCTCTAAAGGCTCAAGATCTCACAAAAATTATGGCTTTTTGATGTTCAAACTTGTGAATTTCAACTCAAAATAATACCTAAACTTAGGGAAACAACCTAAACGTTTTTAATTCTTCAAAAATCAACTTATCATGCTTGATTCATTAATGTCTTAAAGTTTAAACAATCAATGCATAAATACCTACGTTTTAATTCAAGACGTATCAATAAAAATCATAAATTAATCAAAATTCATTCTAATAGAGATATGAGTGATTCACGTGAGAATCAGACAAAATTCAAGGATTTCTAATGATGATATAAAAGATCTCCCCACACTTAAGATGTACATTGCCCTCAATGTACAAAGAAAGATATATTGACAAAGATAGATTTATAATCATAAGATAGGGAGAGAAGTGAAACTTCATGAATGATGAATGGACTCCTTGAATTATAGTTATGGAGAATAATCGGCCAAGGCAATGATGAGAATGGAGGAGGGTACTCCAATGGTGGTAGAGGTTCATTAGTCCATAAGTCCTGCGCCGTTGGAGTTTCTAATTCCTATTTGTTGATGAGCTTTGGAGCTCTTTACGACTATGATAAAATCAGGAACTCTTTAGGAAATATAATCAAGCATACTTACTCGTAATGAAATAGTCGAAAATAAAAATTGAAAAAACTCAAGATAAAATAGTATTAACAGGAAATAAAAAGTAATTTCAAAATATAAAGATAAAGCTAAAATAGATAATAGGTGTTTATAGAGAAATTGGGCACACAGCCGTAGGGCATGCCCGTGTGCCTTCATTTTAGCCCGTGCGTTTCGTGGTTTTCGAAATTGGGCACATTGGTGTACACAACCATGTTGCACGGCCGTGTCAATCTTCGATCATTTCTCCCACGCCCGTGTATATAGGCACACGCTCGTGTTATTGTGACAGTGTCGACCACAGGGTTGGATTGACAGGTTTGCCCACAGTTTCAAAACACAGGCGTGTTGCACGCCTGTGTTATTTTGGCAGTTTCACCCATGGCCATGTCACATGGTCGTGGCAACTTATCGTATCCCGTGGTGGGGAAAAAACTTTGCCCTATTTTTACACGACCGCAGCGCATAGTGGTGTTTCATCCCGTGGTATGTGCATGGCCTACGGCACGCCCGTGTGCCTGGTCGTGTGGTTTTGAAAATCTTGTGTTTAGTGACTCTGTTAGTAAATTTAATGTTAAAGACTAAAATTTAAAGAAGTTAGCACCGTTAATGCTCGGGGTGCCTCCCGAGAAGCGCTTGTTTATAGTCTAAGCTGGACTCTACGTTGTGGGTGTATTTAGGTAACTTCATGGCGCCGTAGCTTCTCTTTATCGTCTTTGGAATTCTCACCATTATACATTTTGAGACGATGTCCATTTACCTTAAAAGTTTCTTGTGATGGATGACTTACCTCTACTGTACCATATGGAAATACAGTTTGAGCTACAAAAGGACCTGACCATCGTGATTGAAGCTTTCCAGGAAACAATTTGAGCCTTAAGTTATATAATAGGACAAGATCTCCAACTTCAAATTACCTTCGTTGCTTTAAACAGGCGTCGTGGTGGCGCTTCGTCGCTTCTTTATATAGGCGCGAATTTTTATATGTATTGGTTTGCCACTCATCTAACTCGTTCAACTGTATCAACCTATTTTCACCTACAAGTTTGGGGTCAAGGTTTAGAAATTTTATAGCCCAGAATGCTTTGTATTCCAACTCAAACAGTAGGTAACAACTTTTCCCATAAACAAGTCTGTAAGGTGATGTTCCTATGGGAGTCGTAAAAGCAGTTCTATAAGCCCATAAAGCATCATCTACTTTTATCCCCCAATCCTTCTTGCTTAATTCTACTGTATTTTCTAGGATACATTTAAGCTCTCGGTTTACTATTTCGACTTAGCCACTAGTTTGAGGGTGATAAGGGGTAGCTGTTCTGTGATAAACTCCATATTTCTTGAGGGTCTTGCCAAATTGGGCATTACAAAAATAAGTACCCCTATCATTGATAATTGCTCTAGGTGTACCAAATTGAGAGAAAATTTCTTAAGGAATCGTACTACTACTCTAGCATTATTAGAAGGTAAAGCTTGGGATTCTACCCATTTGTACATATAATCAACAGCTACTAAGATGTATTTATTCCCGAATGAACTAGGGAATGGACCCATGAAGTCGATACCCCAAATGTCAAATATTTCACATGAGAGCATATATGTCTGAGGCATTTCATCACGTTTGGATATATTACCTGTCCTTTGACATTTTTCGGAAGAAGTAACATACCTGTTGGCATCTTTGAATAGAGTGGGCCAATAAAAACCTGATTCAAGGACTTTATGTGCAGTCTTATTTCCACTGTAATGTCCTCCAACCAGTCCTGAGTGGCAATGTTCCAAGATTTTCAATGCTTCTGTCCTTGTAATGCATCTCTTAAGGATTTGATATACAAATTTACAGAAAAGAAAAGGGTCTCCTAGAAGTAGTTTTTCACATCAGTGAAGAATCGCTTCTTTTGCTGATGTGTCAACCCTTTTGGGATAATGTCAGCGAATAAAAATTTGCAATATCTGCAAACCAATGTACCTTAGAATCAAATATAACAAAAAATTGTTCTTCAGGGAATGAATCATTTATTTCAATGTCATCTGGTTCTTTGGTACTTGAGTTTTCAAGCCTGGAGAGATGGTCAGCCATAAGATTTTCAGCTCCTTTCTTATCCTTAATCTCCAAGTCAAATATCTGCAATAATAAGATCTATCGAATGAGTTGAGGTTTTGCATCAATTTTAGTCAAAAGGTGGCGAAGAGCGGAATAGTCAGTATAAACGACAACTTTAGATAATATTAAATATGACTTAAATTTATCGAATGCAAAAACCACAGCTAGCAGCTCTTTCTCTGTGGTGGTTTAGTTTTCTTGTGCGGCTTTCAAAGTCCTGCTAGCATAATAGATAGGCTGAAAATGTTTATCTCTTTGCTATCCCAAAACTGTACCTACTGCAAAATCACTCGCATCGCACATTAGTTCAAAAGGTGAATTCCAATCAGGTGCAATTATAATTGGAGCTTTAGTGAGTTTATCCTTTAAAGTATTAAATACTTCTAAACACTCCTGATCGAAATTAAAAGGCACATCTTTTTCTAGTAATTTAGTTAAAAGCTTAGCTATTTTAGAAAAGTATTTAATAAATCTTCTATAAAACCCAGCATGTCCTAAGAAGCTCCTAATAGCCTTAACCGAATTAGGGGGTATTTTTTAAATGGTTTCAATTTTAGATTTATCAACCTCAATCCCTCTACTAGAAATTTTATGTCCTAACACAATACCTTCTTGAACCATAAAGTGACATTTTTCCCAGTTAAGCACAAAGTTTGTTTCCTCACATCTTATTAACACTCGTTTTAAATTTTTTAGGATAAGATGGAAAGAGTTACCGAAAACTGAAAAATCATCCATAAATACCTCCATGATGTCTTCTACCAGTTCGTCAAAAATGGCCATCATGCAATGCTGAAAAGTAGTAGGAGCATTACATAATTCAAAAGGCCTTCTACGATAAGCAAACGTACCGTATGGACATGTAAATATAGTCTTTTTTTGATCTTCAGGAGCTATTGGGATTTGGAAATAGCCAGAGAGTCCGTCTAAAAAGCACTAGTACATGTGTCTTGACAATCTTTCCAACATTTGGTTAATGAATGGAAGGGGAAAGTGGTCTATTCTCGTGGCATCATTTAGCTTCCTACAATCAATGCACACTCTCCAACCTGTGACTATCCTTGTTAGGATTAATTCATTCTTCTCATTGGCTACAATAGTCATGCCTCATTTCTTAGGAACAACCTGCACTGGACTCACCCAAGAACTGTCAGAAATAGGATAAATATTTCCAGCATCTAGGAGTTTAATTACCTCAACTTTAAAAACTTCCTTCATGTTGGGGTTCAGTCGTCTTTGGGCTTGCACGCATGGTTTATATTCATCTTCCATTAAAATTTTCTGGGTGCAAAAAGAAGGGCTGATCCCTTTAATGTCAAAAATTTTCCAAGCTATGGCCCTTTTATGCTCTCTCAAAACTTAGAGTAATTTCTCTTTGTCCTTGGGTTGCAAGTTGGATGCAATAATTACCAGTAATGTGGAATTATTTCCAAGG
Organism: Gossypium hirsutum; assembly: GCF_007990345.1. NCBI lineage: Eukaryota > Viridiplantae > Streptophyta > Magnoliopsida > Malvales > Malvaceae > Gossypium > Gossypium hirsutum. Next base: position 91,556,931 of record NC_053426.1, read on the forward strand.
AATGCATATTCCAAGTGATTCAGCAATTGTTTAAGTTCCAGTTTGGGAGGTTCGTCAATAGAGGGTTTTTGCTTAAGTTTATCTTTTACCTTAATTCCTTCATATTCTGCTAGTTTTAGGGAGGTTTCATTGGAGTTTAGTTCGGTTCCTATTTCAGAATCATCATCCATCCCCTCTCCTTGGGCGAGACATAGTTCCATCGTGTCCTTGTGTGCGGTTCCGTGAAAAGAATCTTGAGTAGCATGATCAATAGAGTCAATAAAATAACACGAGTCATCTTGTTCTCTAGAAAATCTCATAACATCATAAATTTTAAAAATAAGCTCTTCGTCACCTACTCTAAGTACCAATTTACCATCACCCACATAATTACAGCTCTAGCAGTGGCTAAAAAAGGACGAACTAAAATTAAAGGTACTTCAACATCTTCATCCATGTCATGCACAACGAAATCAACAGGGAATATAAATTTATCTACTTTTACTAGTACGTCCTCTATAATTCCCCTAGGATATTTAACAAATCTATCAGCTAATTGAATACTCATCCTAGTGGGTTTAGGTTCCCTAAGACCAAGTTGTTTAAACATTTTATACGGCATTAAATTAATGCTGGCGCCTAAATCACTAGTGCTTTATCAACATTCAAACTACCAATTAAACAGGGAATAGTAAAACTTCCTGGGTCTTTCAGTTTGGTTGGCAGTTTATTTTAAAGTATAGCTGAGCACTCTTCATTAATCTCCACTGTAGATAAGTCTTCAAACTTCCTTTTGTTTGTTAGAAGCTCATTTTAAGAATTTTTCATATGTAGGCATCTGTGATATAGCTTCAACAAAAGGTAAGATAATATGCAGTTGTTTAAAAAGTTTAAGAAATTTACCGAATTATGCATCCATGCGGTCTTTCTTCAACTTTGTTGGGTATGGGATTGGTGGTTTATATTCTTTTGGCATTAAGTTGTCATTGTTTTTGGGTTCGACCTCCTTTCTGTCAGCTTTTTGTGGTGGCTTCTTTTCAGATTTAGCTAACACTTTCCCACTCCTTAGTGTAATTGCTTTCACGTGCTCTTTTGGGTTGGGTTCAGTGTTACTTGGCAGACTACCTTGTGGTGGTTCAAAAATCAACTTGGCGAGCTGTCCAATCTGAGTTTCGAGTTCCTGGATTGATGCTTGTTGATTTTTGAGTGTCGTCTCGGTATTCTAAAAATGAGTTTCTGACACCGAGATGAATTTGGTTAGCATCTCCTCAAGGTTCGATTTTTTCTCCTACTGGTACGGTGGGTGGTGAAAGCCTGGAGGGGGTGGTGGTCTCTGATTTCCTGGGCCTCCCTATGAAAATTTTGGGTGGTTCCTCCAACCTGCATTGTAAGTATTACTATAAGGATTGTTTTGAGATCGAGGATTCTTACCCATGTAATTTAACTGCTCGTTCTCTATGTTGTGGCCATAATGTGGGTATTCTGAACTGTTTGATCCACCTGTACTTGCTTCGCACTACATTACTGGGTGAACCTATAAAGAACTAAGAAAACCATCGATTTTCTTATTCAATAGTTCTACTTGATTAGAGAGCATGGTGACCGAATTGACGTTATAAACGCTGGCTGTTTTCGTTGGCTTTGTCCTCATGACTTTCCACTGATAGTTATTCAGTGACATCTCCTCTATAAATTCATAGGCATTTCCAGGTGTATTATTATTAATGGTTCCGCCAGCAGCTGTGTCAACCATCTACCGAGTCGAAGGGTTCAAGCCTTTGTGAAACGTTTGGACCTGTAGCCAGAGTGGTAACCCATGGTGAGGGCATCTTTGCAAAAGGTCCTTGTATCTCTCCCATGCATCGTAGAGTGTTTCTAAATCCGTCTGCACAAAAAAAGAGATATCATTACGTAATTTAGCCGTTTTAGCCGGCGGGAAATATTTTAATAAAAACTTTTCGTCATTTGTTCCCAAGTAGTGATTGACCCCCGTGGTAACGAATTCAACCACTATTTAGCTTTGTTTCTCAATGAAAAAGGAATAACCAAAGGCGAACAGTGTCATCAGAAATGCCATTAATTTTAAATGTATCACATAGTTCCAAAAAGTTTGCCAAGTGAGCGTTGGGATCTTCGTCTTGCAAACCATCAAACTGAAGAAATTGTTGTATCATTTGAATTGTGCTAGGTTTCAGTTCAAAAGTATTTGCAGCTACAATGGGTCTAACTATGCTCGATTCAGTTTCTGCTAAAGAAGGTTTAGCATAATTATACATAGTGCGCGGAGCAGGATTCTGATTAACAGCAATCACAGGAGGTAGCGAATTTTCTTAGATTTCAGCCATCTCCTCGATTGTGGTTGAAGTATCGTCCTCTTGCTCTTCTGCGTATCGTAAGCTTCACCTTATTTCTTTTCAGTTTCTACGAACTGTGCGATCGATCTCACTATCAAACAGTAATGGTCCTGACGGGTTTATTATGGTCATAAACTAGAAAAACCTATCAGAAGAAAATAAATGAAGAATTAGAAAATAAAATAAAAATTTAAATTGCAATAAAAGTAAAATGCCTAAAGTAATAAAAATCAAGTGTTCCTAATATCCTAGTTCCTTAGCAACGGCACCAAAAACCTGATACGTGATATTTGTGACAGTTTTAAAGATTTATGAAAGAATCGTTCTTGAGACTAACTTATTATCACGATTAAGGCAAGTGTACCTATCGAACAGTAGTATAGTTCAACAAGACCGGATTGTCGAACCCAAAGGAACTACGAGTACTAGTATTTACTTCCTTTTTATTATCTAGCCTAAAAATTAAGAGGTTTGGTTATCTAAACTAATTACTAACTAAGAATGCACAGAAAGAAAATTTGGGAAAATACTTTTGGGAAAATTCAACTGATTAAGACAATACTTAAGGAAAAATCCACATAGACTTCACTTGTTATTTGACTCTAAATCAGACGATTTATTCATTTGACTTGATCCGTAGAAATCTCTAAGTTATATTATTATCTCTTTCGAGACTAATAACGTCTAACCCAAGGTTGAATAATTGAAATCTCTTTCTAATTAACACCCTAGAATTGCATTAACTCGATCTATGGATTCCCTTATTAGGTTTCACCCTAATCCGGCAAAATCTTATCACCCTAACTTTAGGCGTGCAATCAACTCCGCTTAATTATGACAAATTTACTCTTAGACAGGGTCTATTCCTTCTCTGAATAAGAGCTTAATTTGAATCAATATCTTGGAATATCAAAACAAGAATTAAGAACACATAATTAAGAACAAGTCAAATATTTATCATACAATTCAGATAATAATAACAAGATCCGTCTTAGGTTTCATTCCCCTTAGGTATTTAGGGGGTTTAGTTCATACTTATGAAAGAAAACATCTCAAAAGCATAAAGATAACAAAACATAAGAAAACCCAAAACTCCTAAAGGAACTTGAAGGGAGATCTTTAGTCTTGATGAAGAATCCGGCTTCTGAGATGGATCAATCGGCTTTTCTTGACTAATTCCTTGCTTCCTACTTTGCGTCCCCCTTCTAAGTGCCTCCTCAGGTGTTTAAATAGGCTTTAGAATGTCTAAGAGCCCCGAAAATTGGCCTTTTCCAAATAGGGTTATACTCACGCCCGTGTGCGATTACTCCAGCCCATGGTCAAGGCTGTTGAACAGGCACGGACGTGTAGTATACTCGTGTAAGTCGTGCTTCAATTTTGCCAAAGGTACACTACCGTGTGACACGCCTGTGTGAGAAAGTCCAGGCCGTGTTGATTTCCCACGTGGGTCCATTCTCTCTATTCCCGGCCCGTTTCTCGCTCTTTTTACTCTCCAATGCTCACTAAAGTATAAAACATGAAATTAAAGGATTAGGAGCATCGAATTCACCAAATCTAAGGAGCAACCATCCATAAATGTGCTAAGCACGGGATAAAAATATGTATAAATTAAGATTTATCAGCAATCTATATGGAAAATAGATTAAAAATATGTGTAATGTATGTGAAAAATTGGTGGCCAACTTAATGTGCCACGTTAGCTTGCCATTACATCCTTAATGATAGTTAATGGATAGTGACAAAAATTTAGTGACCTGATAATGTTAGTGATGTAATGTAACTTTTTATGATTGAGTGATCAAAACATAATTATTTTCACTCCTAACTACAATTATTTAATAATTTGAATAAATTAATTTAACCTTTAAGTCATCCCTTGCTTATAGCGAGAATGAATGTAGATAGTGATACATGTGATGCATTTATCTAATTCTTTGTTTTCTTATATTCATCTCATCGATTCAAATGCAAACCATCAAGGTTGTACTAGGCTAATGGAGGAACCAATTGGACATATAAAATTAGGGGTCAAATAATTTGTAATTAAATTCTGACTCTTTATCTATTAATTACAACAATATTTAGTCATGGGCTCATTCCACTAGTACTATGACTAAGCTCTTCTCATTACATACCATTACTAAAGTTATTTATCAAGTGCTCATCCAATGACCTTGTCATATGTGTGTTACCCCCATATGATAATCTTAACCTCTTTGGGTTAAATTTGTTCTGTAACACCCCCTAACTCTTATCCATTTTTGGAACAGGGTTATTGGCATTACCAGACGATTTAGATCAGTTATGAACAATAATCAAGTAAAATAGCAAACACATCATAAATTAATTATATTGTCCCTTTTATAGGCTCTCGATGCCCAATATAAGTATTTAAGATGAATCGGGATTTAATAAAAAACTCAGAGAATTTTACGCCAAAATTCAAAATTTTTTCTATGTACAGGGATCACACGCCTGTGTGATTTAGGGAAACGCCCGTGTGACCCTAAAAAATGCCCATCTTTCAGGCTGTATCCTACCCTGTGTGACTCTCTGACTTACCTCATACGGCCAAGCCACATGCCTGTGTGCTAGGCTGTGTGAGGTAAGTCAGAGAGTCACACAGGGTATGACACGGCCTGAAACATGGGCATGTTTTAGGGTTACACGGTTGTGTGAGCCCTGTACATAGGAAAATTTTTGAAATTTCGCGTAAAATTCTCTGAGTTTCTAATTAAATATCGATTCATCTTAAATACTTATATTGGGCCTCGAGAGCCTATAAAAGGGACAATATAATTAATTATGATATGTTTGCTATTTTACTTGTTTACTGTTCATAACTAATCTAAATAGTCCTGTAATGCCTCGTAACCCTGTTTTGGTGATGGATAAGGGTTAGGGGGTGTTACATTTAGTGGTATCAGAACTTTGCAGGTTTAGCCGATTCTTGGATTAAATTGAGTCTGTAGTTGAGTCTAGAGGTACATCCCATAATTGAGTCAAAATTGAGTCGGGATTGGATACTGATATTTGTTTGTTTCTATTTTATAGTGAAAATGTCAAATGAGTACATATATGATACTAATCAAGAAATGTATAATGAGGATGATGAATCTCGGGAATTATATGAAACCGAGTGAGCAACACCGAGTGTAAATCAAATAGGTAATCAACCGCCTAATGTTAGAAGAGGTAATGTAGGAGAAAGAGATAATTCTGAATTACTTAGAGTGATAGCTAATGCTCTCCAACGATTAGTGGAAACTACCACTGCAACAACATCTGCTCCTATTACTCGTCGAGCACCAATTAAATAATTGCATAAGTATGGTGCCAATGAATTTCAGGGTTTGAAAGGGGTTGATCCCTCTGCAGTTGAAAATTGGATAGAATCAATAAAGAGGATTTTGAAGCAACTTGAATGCACTCCCCTGGAAATTTTAATGCGTGATGTTTCTTTGTTACAAAGGGAAGCTTATGTATGGTGGGAATCGGTAACCCGACAAGTGCTGGAAGAATAGGTAAACTGGGATTTCTTTCAATAAGAATTTCAAAAGAAATATGTGGGTGAGCTATACATTGAAGACAGAAAATAGGAGTTCTTAATGCTTAAAAAAGGAGATATGTCAGTAGTGAATTATGAACGAGAATTTTCAAGACTTAGTAGATATACTGTGGAATATGTGCCAACTGAATTTACGTGGCAAACTACGAGTGCAATTGGTGTCTCTTAAAATTATAGAATTTACAGATCTAGTCGAGAGAGCAAAAATGGTTGAACAGGTATTGGGTTTAAATAAAAAGCTTGAAACTACTCGTCTACCTGGGAAACATACCAAAACTACTAGTTCAACTCCGCAACCTAAAAGATCTAAAAAATCATGTCGTAGCTGGAGATCGACTTTTAAGACAAATAGAAGTGATAATAATCGTGGAAGGTATATGACAGTTTCTATTGGTAATATTAGAGGTCCATCTTGGAATACAAAACTTCCGGAATATGAACACTGTGGAAATATGCATCGGGATGAGTGCTGGAAATTGACTTGAGGTTGTTTTCGTTGTGGGTCTACTAAGCATTTCGTAAAGGACTGTCCAAAGAATAAAAATGTTGTACCAATTACATCACAAAGATCAGAATCTGCTTCCAAAGGTCGAGGATCAGGCTGAGGTGTTTCAGTTATCAGAGGAGGTGCTAGAAGAGGAAGAGATATTGCCCCCCAATAATCAGAAGGTAGAGTACCAGGATGAGCATATGTGGTATAGACTCATGAAGAGGGGAATGCAAATCATGTGGTAACAGGTATATTTTTATTGTATTCAGAACCTATTTATGTTTTAATAGATCCAAGATCATCACACTCATAAGTTAATACAAAACTAGTTGAACCGGGAAATTTAAAAATTGAAATGTCTAAAATGTCTATAGGAGTGTCTAGTCTATTGGGGCAAACTGTGTTACTGAATCAAGTGTGTAGGAGATGCCCATTAATAATACATAATAAAATTTTCTCTGTTGATTTGTTAATAATACCATTTGGTGATTTTGATATAATCTTAGGAATAGATTGGCTATCTGAGCATGGGGTGATTTTGGACTATTGTAAAAAGAAGTTCACTGTTTAGAATGAGAGAGGTGATAAGATTGAAGTTAATGGTATTTGAAGCAGCGGGTCAGCTCATATTATTTCAGCAATTCAAGCTAATAAACTTCTTTATCAGGGTTGTGCTACTTTCTAAGTATATGTTATTAATTCAGATTCTGTTGAAAGCCAATGCAGTAAAATCTGGATAGTTTGTGAATTTAATGATGTTTTTCCCAAAGAATTACCGGGATTACCACTGATAGGGAGGTTGAATTTGTAATTGAAGTATACCCAGGTATAGATCCAGTGTCAATACCTTCTTATCGTATGTCACCTACGGAGTTAAAAGAATTGGAAGTACAGTTACAGGAGTTATTAGATCGTGGATTTATATGCCTGAGTACTTTACCTTGGGAGGCTCTAGTGCTATTTGTTAAAAAGAAAGATTGTTCAATGAGGTTATTTATTGATTATCAACAACTAAACAAGGTGACAATGAAGAGTAAATATCCGCTATATCGTATTGATGATTTATTTGATCTGTTAAAAGGAGCATCTGTGTTTTCAAAGGTTGATTTGAGATCAGGTTACTATCAATTAAACGTGAAAGAAAATGATATACCGAAAACAGCATTCCGAACAAGGTATGGGCATTATGAATTTTTGGTGATGCCATTTGGTTTGACAAATGCCCCAGCTATTTTTATAGATCTTATGAACCGCATCTTTCAACCTTATCTGGACCAGTTTGTGATGGTTTTTATTGATGAAATTCTGGTTTATTCGAAGTCTGAATCTGAACATGAGTAGCATCTCATAATTGTTTTGTAAATATTACGAGAGAAGCAGTTATATGGGAGATTGAGTAAATATGAATTTTGGTTGTCCGAGGTTGTATTTTTAGGACATGTGGTATCAACAGAAGGAATTAGAGTTGATCCGAAGAAGATTGAAGCCGTTATTCAATGGAAAGCACCAAGAAATGTGTCACAGGTACGTGGTTTCCTTGGACTAGCTGGTTACTATCGAAGATTTGTAAATGGATTTTCTAAGATAGCTTATCCGATGACAAAACTATTGCAAAAGAATGTTCCATTTATTTGGGATGATCAATGCCAGGAAAGTTTTGAGAAATTAAAACAAATATTGACTGAGGGACTAGTTTTGACATTACCTGAATTGGGGAAATATTTTGTTGTATAAAGTTATGCTTCTTTAAATGGTCTTGGGTGTGTCTTAATGCAAGATGGAAAGGTGATAGCTTATGCATCTCGCCAATTGAAACCGCATGAACGTAACTATCCGACACATGATTTGGAACTAGCTACTGTAATCTTTGCTTTGAAAATATGGAGACATTACTTGTATGGTGAAAAATGTTACATTTATACAGATCATAAAAGTCTTAAATACCTTTTATGACAAAAGGAGTTAAATTTGAGACAACGTCGGTGGATAGAACTCCTGAAAGATTATGACTGTGTCATTAACTATCACCCAGGTAAGGCTAATGTGGTAGTCGATGCATTAAACCAAAAAGAAGCAATTGAATTACGAGCAATACAACTAAGTATCAATGATGATTGAAGTTTATTAGCTGAATTAAAAGTTAAACTAGTGATGTTTGACCAAATTAAGTTAGCTTAGTTAGAAGACTACAAGTTGATGAAGAAAAGAGAAATGGTTCAGAATGACATGGCAGAGAATTTCAGCATTGATGATCATAATTGTCTGAGATTTCGTAATCAAATATGTGTTCCAGATGTCCCAGAATTGAAAGAATCGATACTTCATGAAGCACATGATAGTCGTTTTGCAATGTATCCAGGAGGGATGAAAATGTACCGTAATCTGCGAGAATCATATTGGTGGCCAAGTATGAAAAAGGATATAGTTGAATATGTGGCTAAATGTTTGACTTGTCAACACGTAAAGGTAGAACATTAGGTTCCTACTGGACTACTTCAGCCTATTTATATTCTTGAATGGAAATGGGACTACATTACAATGGATTTTGTAACGGGGTTACCATTGTCAGCCAGTAAGAAAAATGCCATTTGGGTGATTGTTGATAGGCTTACAAAATTAGCTTATTTTATAGCAGTCAGAACTGATTGGTCACTTCAAAAACTTGCTGAAGTCTACATTCGGGAGATTTTAAGATTGCATGGTTCTGGTATTGATAATTTATGACCAGGATCCACAATTCACATCAAGATTTTGGAGGCAGTTGAATGAATCTCATGGCGCTCGACTCCACTTTAGGATAGCTTTTCATCCATAGACTAATGGGAAATCAAAGCGAGTTATTCAGATTTTAGAAGATATGCTTCGAGTTTGTGTCATTGATTTTGAATCAGGTTAGGAACGTTATTTACCATTTGTTGAATTTGTATACAATAATAATTTCCAATCAAATATTCGGATGGCTCCGTATGAAGCTCTGTGTGGACGTAGATGTCGATCACCTATATGCTGGATAGAATTGAATGAAAGAAAAATGATTGGGCCGAAATTAATTTAGGAAATAGAGGACACTGCTAAAAAAATTTAGGATAAACTAAAGCAGCTTTTGATAGACATAAATCATATATAGACTTGAAACATCGGGATATCGAGTATTCTGTTGGTGATAAGGTATTTATTAAAGTATCACCTTGGAAGAAAATATTGAGATTTGGTCGAAAGGGAAAATTGAGCCCTCGTTTTATTGGGCCATATGAGATTGTGGAGAAAGTTGGGCCGGTTGCATATCGTTTGCCTTTGCCTCTAGAATTACAGAAGATTCACGATGTTTTTCATGTTTCTATGCTTAGAAGATATCGATCAAATCTCTCTCATGTTATCTCTATAGAGGATATTGAAATCTGACCTAATTTGTCATATGAAGAAGAACCGGCTAAGATATTGGATCGAGAAGTGAAGGAATTTCGTAATAAATGAGTTCCTTTAGTAAAAGTATTATGGAAAAGTCATAATATTGAAGAAGTAATTGAGGAACCAGAAGAAATAATGAGATCACAGTACCCCTACCTCTTTTTAGGTAAATTTTGAGGACAAAATTTATTAACGGGGGGAGAAATGTAACGACCCAAAAATTAGGGGTATCGAAAAAGTTCATTTTTGGGTTACTATTTTCATAAAACGGATTCGTAAATATTTATTAAAAATATTTACGAAGATAGTTGTGTGGTTAATTAGGTTTTGGTTAGGCGAATTAGTTTGAATTAAGGTTAACTAGGTATAAGGATTAAATTGAATAAAGTGTAAAAGCTTAATTATAGAATTGAGAAAAGTCAAGGGACTAAATTAGCAATTAAGCCATAAATGTCAAGTGTGTGGTAATAGTGAAATACATGTGGTGAAATAAAATACATAAGTTAGTGATAATTACTTATTTACTTATTATATAAGTAAATATTATTTTATTATTAAATTATTATTATATTATATTAATATAATGACATAAAATAAAAGAAATAAAATAAATGTATGGAAAATATAATTCCATGTGTATGTATAATATACATATATTTATTTATATTAAATACATACTTAATATTTAAGTATATGAATAAAATATTATTTTATAATAATTAAACAAATAAATAAAAGAAAAAAAAAGAAAGAATAGACAGAATTGAAACGAAAACAAGGGAGAAAAGAGAGAAAGAAAAAGAAAAGGGAAATTAGGGTTCTAAGGATTCAAAGTTAATTTGGTAAGTCAATTTGACACTTTTTCTTGTAATTTTGATGTTTTTGGAATCCTAGAACAAAATACTACTTAATTTATGTGCAAATTTTGAAAGTTAGCTGATTTTTAGATGTGGGTTATGTTGAATTAATTGAGGAATTAGGGTTTGAATTGATAGAATTTCAAGTTAGAATTGATAAAAGGACTGAATTGTAAAGTAAATCATAAGTTTTATATAGTAGGACTAAATTGAAAGAAATTTGAAATCAAGGTTTTATGGTGAAATTAGAGAGTTAAATTTAATTTTAAGTGATAAATTGAATGAAAAAGAAAGAATAAATTGTAAAGAGATAAAGTTAGTATTGATTAGTGATTAAATCGAAAACTATGCAAGAGTTGAGTATAAATTGAAATGTTCAATATGAAATTGTACTGTATTGATAAATTTTAATTGTTCTGATTCCGTAGCTAACTTGAGTCGAAAGCTTCGACTAGGAAAGGAAAACAGAAAGTCAATGAGGATTAGCTCAGAAAACACAATTTATATTTTTATAATCCAAAAACTAAAATTATTTGTTGTATTTATTATTATGTATGGTAAGAGAAATTGAGGTGAGTTTGATATATTGACATTGACTTTAATTATTTTGTTAAAGTATATGTATGATTGAAAAGTGTATTGAATTGGAATGGATTGAAATTGTATATTGGTTGGAAATTGAATTATGTATTGAAATACCCTATTAACAATGTCGGGCTAAGTCGGATATAGTTGGCATGCCATAGGATTGGAGGTGTTCAGGGATACTTTGACTTTGAGTCGATGAGGCACTATGTGTCGTATTATTATTGCTTCGGATAAATCCGATGAGGTACTAAGTACAATATTGTTTTACTTCGGCATAGCCGATGAGGCATTGAGTGCCGTACTGGTGTGTTCGGGTTGGATCTGCATATCCGTCGGAGTCTAAGTCGTGTTAATAGGGATGTATGAATGAATTGATCAAATGATTGACATTGAATAATATTGAATATGAAGTGGATATTGAAATTGAAATTGAAATTGAGAAATTTATTGTGAAATGCTTTTGAATAGTAATAGTGAGATTGAAATAGAAGATATGATGAGTTTATAAAATTGATTATTTATTGAATGATTTTTATTATGTATGATTATGTATATAAACAATATAAATTTTTGATTAATAAGTATTCAGATTATAGAAATACCACTGAGTTTATACTTAGTGTACGGTTGTTTCTGTGCACAGGTTAGGTAAAGTTCGATCGTTGAATTAGCATCCAAAGTCGATCCCGAACTCAAATCACGTGGTGAAGTATTTTCTCTTTTGAAAATGGAATGTACCTAAGTTGTCTTTTGATGTCATTTAGATATGTGAATATTGTCGGTGTATAAAATGATATTGGTTGATTTATATATATAAACATATGTCTTATAATATAGCTATTTATATGGTTTTAGTTTGAATTGGTTGAATGGTATTTAAATGAATTAATTAGGTAATTTATGTTAGATATCTATGAACATGCATGAGTTAGTTCTTTATATTGATAGTTCTGACATGTTTTAGATGTATTTAATCATGTTTTGGATTGGTTGAAAGATTGGATTTTAAGTTGCTTGTTGTTCAAGGTTTGTAGGGTTGGTAAACTTGTTGTATAAGGCTCATTTTGAGTCCACAGAGCCTACGAACGGGCATGTGACCAGACTGTGTGAGATACACGGCTTACACATGGGTGTTTGGTTAGGCCATGTATCCCCTGCAACTTAAAATTTTAGAAACAGAATGCCCAGGTATTGCCACACGGGCAGAGACATGGGCGTGTGTCTCAGCCGTGTGAGGTACACGGCCTAGCACATGTGCATGTGCCCAGCTGTGTGAAAACTACATCCAAAATTCAAAAAATAAATTGACCACATGGCCTACCACACGGGCATGTGGCTTGGCCATGTGAGGTAAGTCAGAGAGTTACACGGGGTAGGACACGGCTTGAAGCACGAACATGTTTTAGGGTCACACGAGCGTGTCCCTAAATCACACAGGCGTGTGAGCCCTATACATAGGAAAAATTTTGAAATATCGAGTAAAATTCTCTGAGTTTCTGATTAAATCCCGATTCATCTTAAATACTTATATTGGGCCTCAAAAGCCTACAAAAGGGACAATATAATTAATTTATGATGTGTTTGCTATTTTACTTTTTTATTATTCATAACTGATCTAAATAGTTTAGTAATGCCCCGTAACCCTGGTCTAGCAATGGATAAGGGTTTGGGGGTGTTACATATTCACCCAATATGATCTTATTTTATCTTAATGTAACTATTACATTTTCTTTCATAAAAAAGTCAATTACTAACACATAATAATTAAATAATTTGTCCTAGACAAATGATCCATTATCATGTTACTTTTCTATCGATCATATATTGCCAATAAGAGAATATCATTTATCCTTTGTTGGAAGTTGAATCTAAAGTTCAAGATTCTATCCGTGGTGGTCAGGTGAGTCTTTATATTGACTATTGCATAGGTATTGTTCATACCATGATATCTATGGAAAACTAATTGAATGGTGATGTTGGGATCATGAAAGAGGTAGTATGAAATGGATGTTGTATGAGTAATATAAAGTGAAGTATGATTGTATCTGAATGTCTAGTATGTAAAATATGAGATTTATGTTCTGTTTGTTGTCTATTAGTAGATTCAAATGATTGCGCTTAGCTTGTTTTGATGCATAAACAGTCTGTGTCTGTTCTTCGTGGAGTTATCTAAATGTGGTCCGTCGGGACTTTAAACATGAACTCTGAAATGAAACTCTGAGGGAAATTCCATGGCCATGGTACCCTCTAAAAGGAATTAAAGGATGGTGATTACCCAATGGGGTTCTCTGCTTGTCCGAGGACGATGATGGGCAAACCTGACGTATTGTGACTTTACGTAAATCCATGTAATAAACACGTTAGGAAAGAACAAGCCTTTGTGACGAACTACGAAAGAATAAGTCTTTGTGGCGAACTATGAAAGAATAAGATTTTGTGGAGAACTATGAAACAATAAGCCTTTATGGTGAACTATGAAATAATAAACTCCTGTGTGAACTACGAAAGATTAAGCACTTGTGGCGAACTATGAAACAAAAAGACCTTGTGGCAAACTATGAAAGAATAAGACCTTGTGGTGAACTATGAAAGACTAAGCCCTTGTTGTTAACTATCAAAGATTAAGCCCTTATGGCGACTCTGCATGAAGTGATATGGCATATCCTGCATGACTTTTAATCACAATCAGAAAGACTAGAATATGCTAGAGTGTTTGATGATTTCAAGGTAAGGACCAAGTAAATTCAAGAAACGACTGAAGATGATATTTGGAAGAGATAATGATATGGATGAGATTTCATTGAAAGAACAAATCTGAATAAAGGTTACCTCTGATAATTCGAAGAAGGGCATCTATCTATAAATAGTAAAGGTATGAGCAACAATTTTAAGCAATGGTTTACAAAGAATATGGGTAACAATCTATGATCGAGATGAGTTGAAGGAGACTCTTGAAAGAATGAAGTTATTAATATATCATGGTAATGAATTTAGACTAGGATATAACAACCAGAAGGAATGAAAATGTTTTGTAATTTGTGTGACACTCATTGTGATAGATAGTGGATGTTGAAAGAAGAGAAGCTGGCGGTGATGAACTACCTAGCACTTTACGGAAATGATGGCTAAGGTATAAGAGATTATTCCTCACTGAGTTCTTATGAACTTACCTGAGTTACACACTATGTTTCAGGTTGAATGTGAATATGCGCTAAGAGGGATGATGCTAGGACTATGCCAAACAAAGTGGTGTTTCGGGTTATTATGCATACAGAGCAAGTTTGGTGGCGTGTTCGAAGTCTGAAATGTTACTTAGAAAACCATATCTTGGAATAATTGTAATAGATTAGGATTTTGAATTAGATATCCTTGTAATTAAATTATCATGTGCCGCAGTTGTATCTACCTATTGTATATATATTTATGTAATTTAGTTGAATCTATATGAAGTTAACTTGTGAACTAATTGAAAATTATATAAGTAGAATAAGCTTTGTCTGTATTCATATGGTAATACACAAGATTCAGATTTGGTAAATCTGACTGGGTTGAGGATGTTATAGGTAATTGGAATAACGAAAATGTGCAAGTGTACACAATTGTATCAAGTAATAAAGTGACAAGAATGTCGAGTTATCGTACCCACAAAGACCGTGCAATAAAATATTTGTGGAATGTAATATTTAAACAAATTAGTGAGGAAAAATATGTTAATTTGTAAAAGGTGATCCAAAAACTAAAACTTAACTGAGTATTTAATTAAAATAAAGTGTAAAATTCCAATGCACGTTTCCTAAATAAGGGTTTAATCAAGATGACATAACTGTGTTAGATTAATTTTATTCCTTAACTTAGAATTATTGAAACTATGTTTATGTTGTTACGAAAAATTTCTTGGCAACTGGGGATTTTGTTAACTAATGCACATAATTACTTACTAAATCGTTAATCTCTTAAACATATTTTATGTCAATTCAAACAATTAATCAATTTTCATAAGCAAGTATAAGATATAGTGAGGTAACAATATATTTCTATATTGAAACAATTTAATCACAATAATCTGACAAATCATGCAAGTGTAAAGTATTTCTTAATACCATTGCTAATTTAACCCTCAATAACCTTAGAAGATTAACATTCACCAATTAAATATTGTGTCAATTAATTATATTTTCAATCTGATTAATAATTAATTCTTTCGTTATCTTACAATTAAAATGCAAGCATAACATAGGCATAATTTTATTTAATTAAACAAACTACCAAGGCCTATAACAACACAAACATGATTTTAACAAAGTAAGTGGACAGAATGCAATTAATCTAACACAAATAAAATTTAAGTCAATTTAATTAATTCAAGAACATCAACACAATAAGTATTCATAATCATGATCATAACATAAACTAAAAAAGATTAAGAGAATGGAACTAGAAAAGCAAATCTCGATGATCTTTCGAAACCAGACTAGTGTGCTCCTCTCTTTTCTTCTCATTCTATTGATCCAAGGCCTTCATGAACACTTGATTGCTGCTTCTCCAAGGGGCATGCTATCTCTTTTTCAAGAGGGGAAATTGACAAGGGAAGAAAGAAAATTAGGAAGGAAAAGAGAGTGAAAAAGGGAGATGAATGAAGAGATCGGTGGATGAATGAATTATGTGTTGAATGAGGGAGTGAAGGGGAATTTTTATAGTGGGGGATGATAGCTTAAATTAGTTAAAAATAGCATCTAATCCCCCTTCCCATGATCAGCCATGTTAAGTGGAATGAGGGGTTGAGTTGAATTTGCTATTTTTAGCTTGTGGCTAAAAATAGAATGTATGAAAAGGGGAAGGATTTGAACAAAATTTAGAAAAAATTCAAGGGTTGATTTGCAAGTGCTAAAATCAGCTAAAATTAGCTGAATGGAACAAAAAAATGGGATGGTTTGGGTAGCTCTCTTAGGCTTGTCCATCCTTTCTCTTCAATTACTTAATTTAGGCCCCATTTCTCTACTTTAGGCAATCCACTTTTCCTAATAAAAATTAAATTGGACTAATTGATTCGATGAAGTCCAAAAATTTAAATTTAAGTCCTTTATGGCAGTTAGTTTGTCATCTTGATCTCCCACGATGCCTTGTTAATTAATTCTTTCAAGGTGACTGTCGAGCTGGTTTTTCACCTTTTATGCAAAACTGCCAAAAATAACTCAATTTATGCAAAATTATTATAAAATATTTAAAATTAAAAATGTTTTATAAACTAATATTGAATTAATTATTTTATAATAAAATTATAAAATTCGATAGAAGTTACTTAGAAACTGCATGAATTAGTGCTCAAAAGGTGCTGAAAAAGTCTATATATTTTAGTGTTTCCACACCCCCAAACTTAATTCATTGCTCGTCCCGAGTAATGCAAAAATTGCAAAATAAATTTCAGAAAAAATCAGCTTTGAAAATTTTCCTTAAAAATCAGTTATTCCTACAATTATGAGTTTAGTGTTATTATACTCAAGAACAAGAATTTTGAAATTATGCAACTAAAGTATACATACTGTTCGAATTACTTTCAATTATTATCATGATAGCCAGAATAGATTAAATGCTTTCTAGATATTACCAATTAACTTTTATTTCCTCATTTAAGACTAAACTACAATCTCTAAGTTTAATTATACCTTCATAAGTTAAGTTTAGCAATTTCTCTCCACTAATGCAGCCAACACAGAAATATTAATTAATAGGTCTTTTAAATAGGTTGTAACGTGGCTAGACTAGGGGTAGGTAAATGATTGATAATTTTAAGGTAAAAATCTTAAACTCAACTTGCATCGGACCTTCAGAATAAATACCTCCAAATTTACCAAGTAATTTTGTATTTGAGTACACATGCTACATCTATTTTTTTCGAGTAGATATGTTTTTTTAACACACTTGAGCATATTACTGCATGTACTACAAATTTGTTTTGAGCATTTATTACTTCTTCTCAACTCCTCCAAACTTACTTTCAGGCCATATAGTCTCAAAGTTAGGATTTAAGGGATAAAAATTCATTATGGTTGGCTTGAAAGGTTCAAACGGTCGAAGCAAAAGTTTGCCTAAATCATTTTCAAAATTCCATGCTTCCTAGGATTTCGCCTCAAGAAATTACTAAGTCAATTCTAGAGACTTAAACTTTCATGCGTGCTTAGCTTTTCTATGGAATTAAAAATTTCACGTTTCAATTTAGTTACTTTATTAAGAGTAATATTTATGTTATAATTCAGCTAACATAGCAATTATTGAGATAATAGAACTTTGTTTATACTAAATTTTAGTATAATTAACAAAAATTCAGATTTTTGAGCAAAATATAACTTAATCATAATTGAATTGGAAAATAGTGTTATGAAAAAACAATTTCAATTTTTGGTCCCTAAGATGAGCAATGTCCCTATTGTTACAAACAATATGTAGAAGGAAAAAAATATAGAAGTGAACAGCTACTGTACACTGCTTAAATACTAGGCTTTTCCTAGACAGATCCAATCCTAAACATGTACATATCTATTGCCACACTTCTTATTTTGTAAATTGTTCAATTTTATTAATGATGTCAACCTCTTGTTTTATTTTACGAGAAATAGAAATATCCTAAGAAAGCTTAAAACTAAAAACTAAAAATATTCTAAAAAAGAAAACTAAAGTAAAGACAAGATTCCTCTTGTAACATCACGAATTAGGGTCTAGTTGGAACAGTGGTTTTAGGACCACAAATTCGACGTAAGAAAGTTCATTTTCAATGTAACGCCCCAATTTTCGGGAATTCTGTGAGTGTTGGCAAATTTTAAACTTTGGTGTTCTGTCTGCTTGGCATAGATTTAATCAGGTTAGTGCGTCTCTAGAAGGCCCAAGTTTAAGTTAAAATCCAGTAACTTTAGTTAATTTTAATTCTATAGAAGAAGGGGTTCTGGTTAGTTGGGCTTTAAGGTATTAACTAGGTAAAATAAAACACAAGGAAGCCCGTGGTAAGTTGGCTTGTGGCGTCACTTGGGGGCTTGAGAGGTGGCCTGTGGATGACCAAGGAGAGCAAAGGTTTGAGTTGCAAGGTAAGCAAATTGGTGATATTAATTTTTATGTACAGAAAAGGTAAGTAGTGGAACTAAAGTGAAAGGCTATCAGGAGAAGATTTAGGAGCTGGTAAGGGAGAGGATTTAGGAAATGATAAAGCAGAAGATTTAGGAGCTGATCAAGGAGCAGGAGTTGGCTGGCCAAGGGCCTCTAGCATGGGAAAATTCGGCTAGGTTAAGTGCCAGTATAAATTCGGCGTGAGGGGGAAAGTTGTGCCGTTTGCTGACCATTCTCCGCTTCTTTCTTTTCTCCTTTTCTCTTCAAATTTCTTCTTTTTCTTATTTTCCTCCATAGCCAAATCTCTCTAACCACCTGTGCATCTCCATCTTTTCTTCAGACGTTTCTAAAACCTTCATAGCCATTGCCATAAAAAAAGCCAAAATCCCGAAAACTATACTTTTTTCTGTGTCGATTTCTCCTAGCCAATTTTATTATCTTTTCCATCATTCTTGACCGATTCTCTAGTTCTCTAAACCTCAAGGTTCTGTCGACAGGACCATAGCAAAACCCTCCTATTTCATCTTTCTTTACATAGCTTCAATAAAAGCCGAAAACCCCACTTTCTTAGGGATTTGGCCGAATAGTGAGATCACTGAAGGCTCGACTTTTGTTATCTTTTGAGGGCTTAGATCGGCATCAGAATTGAGTAGAAATTAATTGGGATCATTGACCTAAGGAACTGGTGGTAAGTCTTTTCAATCTAGTCTTTATTTCGTATTTTAGAAAAACCGAAACCCCTAAAGGTTAGAGAGGCTGTCGACTTGGACTGGTAGCCCTAAGGGGTTGTGATAACTATTTCATCTTGATTATAATATGATCTAGAGGCTGCTGATCAAGGGCTTGGACAAGTGGAGCAACGGGATCTAAGTCTAGTTGCAAACTTCGGCAAAGGTAGGATTGCTAGTGCCCAAGGTGTTATGGCCGAATAAGGTAAGGAGTTATTATGTAGTTCGTTTCAGTAGTAGATTAACGTGGTAGTAATATAATTGTAGGTAGTTCGAGCGTGGATCTCGTCAACGAATCGTCATAAAACAGGTGTGTAACTGACACCCTTTCTTAGTCTAGATCGGCAAAAGCCGAAATGCCGAAATGCAAAAAACCGGTATTTTATAGATTTACGAGTGTGCGAATGCTTGTGAGGTAAATCGATTAATGTTTTTTGTAAGCTGAAATGTTTGGACTCCAAAGTGCATGATTTCTGTGCCCTCGATATTTTTGGGCTTATTGGGCCAAAATTGGAATAAAGGGCCAACGGGCCCAATTCGGTAAGAACCCTCGGTAACTGATTCTGTTAGTACGTGAAAGGTAGGAATATGCATGAAAAACCCTAAAATAGATAAATTACTGAAATACCTTTAAAAAGTGGAAAATTTATAATTTTACCCCTAAGAGATAAAGTACCAAAATACCCCTAGGAGTAAATTGACCTAAATGCATGTTGGACTGTTGTTATTTACTGCATGCCATGTTGTTATTATCTTATGTATGGGACTGGGATATTGATGGAGGAAGTACTGAAAGTGGCTTGTCCATGTACTGGAGGCTTTGCCTCAATTTACTGTTAATTGAGCAGCAAGGCTGCAACTGTGGAGTGTAGGGCTGGGTGGGATGAGCTATTCCCTATATGGAGTGTAGGGCTAGTACGGGTGGAGTGTAGCAGTTGGTGGGTTGAGTAGACTCCCCAAATGGGCTTGCATATGTTTATTGATGTTGCATGTATTTTGAAATAGGCCTATGGGCCATACTGTTATCTGAATAAGGGGCTAAGGCCCAGTTTAATGTAATCTGAAAAGGGCTCTGGCCTAGTACCACTGTTATCTGAATGGGCTTAGGCCCGATGGGCTTGAGCTGACCTGGGCTTTGAATGGGTTTTCCTTACACACTGAGTTTCCAAACTCACCCCTTCTTTAACCTTACAGATGGGCCTTGATATGGGTGTCTTGGAGCCAGAGGGGATTCAGAGTGGCCATGGTGAACGCTTTTGGGTTTGAAAAGAGACTGGTTTCCTTAAGTTATTTTTATTTACTATTTAATTTTTGGGTTGTAATAAGGCCATTTTAACTTTATTTTCTTCTTTGATTTTTTGGGATTATATTATTTTAAATAACTTTAAATTGATAGATAATAATTCAAATGGGCTAGACTTAGGGTGCGATTTCAAAACGGTACTTGTTTTTAAAATAACACAACGTCACGAATATTCGATTTACCAAATATGACCACTCAAGGAAATTTCAATTTGTTATAACCAAGTATGGCAATAGATGTGGGCATGTCTAGGATTGGATCCAATCGAAGAGCTTGGTACTTAAGCAGCCTTCATGGCTCACCTCCTCTATTACGGATACCTACCTAGTGCCCAGCTTCCATTCACTTGGTTAGCTTAACAAAAAGTCGACTTTTAAAACACTAAAAAGGGAACATGGGTTTTTAACTTCAATGTGGCATGTCAGATTCGGCCATAACGTCTGGGCCAGGTTTGGGGTGCTACATTTAGTGGTATCAGAGCCCAGTTGCAACAACTCGGCTGTGGATCGGGTCCAAAAAGGGTTTTCAAAACTTTATGCCAAAAAGGGTATTTTTGGAAATACTTGACTTTTGAAAATAAATTTTCTGTTTAGAATGGGATAATCTTCGAACTTGTTTTTTTTCAAATATTTGAAAAATGGATTTCAAAAAGCCTAAATCTTTTGAGTTTATCTGAAACCTGATGAGGTGGCACACTGAATCCCCGGCACCAAGGCTGTAAGTACCTTTCTGTTTTACATACTGAACTGTACTGTAGTTAGTACTAAGCCTTAGCGATAGTACTATAGATAATGTAGCATAAAGGCTACAAAACTGAGACTGTAGGGTAAACTAAGCCCTAGGAAACTGAGACAGTAGCTAAACTGTGGTTACGCGAGAACAACTCTGAGATCTTATCTGTTCATAAGATATTCTGTAATAAATAGTGGAAACAGTAAACTAACTACATAAAATTCGTAATCAGATAAATCGATATGAGTACGAGAGCTACTCGGGAAGAGGCTGTGGTCGAGGCCGGGGTAGTACTCAAGCTAGATCTTCGTCTTCTGAGCACATACCCGCTGGGGTAGCACAACCACCACCGGTGGATGAGAATGGGCCGTATGATCGAGCTGCGGGGGATGACCCTCTGTCCCAGGCCATGCAAAGAGCTTTTGGAAAGGGTGGCCGGAGCTAATATCGAGCCCATGAATAGGGGGTCCATTTCTGAGCGACTCTGGGCCAACGGAGCGGAAGTTTTTAGGGGTGTATTTGGAGTAGCCCCAAATGCGGCTGAGTACTGGTTGGAAGCCACGGAGTGAATTATGGATGACCTGGACTATTCAGTGGAGCAAAAGTTAAAAGGGGCGGTGTCCTTACTGCGGGATGACGCATATCAGTGGTGGATCACTGTGAGAGATGGTACCCCAGCTGAGAGGGTAACTTGGGAGTTCTTTAAGCAGTCCTTCAAGGCGAAGTACGTCAGAGCTAGCTATGTGGATGCGCGAAGGAAGGAATTCCTGAACCTGACCCAGGGTGGTAAGACCGTTGCTGAATATGAGGCAGAGTTTCTGCGATTGAGCCGATATGCTAGTGGTATTGTCTCTACCGAATATGAGCGCAGTGTTCGCTTTGAGGATGGCCTCAGGGATGAGCTAAGGGCAGAGAGAGCGCGATTTTGCTACACTGGTAAAAAAGGCTAAGATAGCCGAAGAGGTGAAGTAAGTCGAACGATAGAATCGTGACAGGGATCAAAATCGGTTCAGAAGAGATGCTGGACCGGTTGGTGCTGCAAACCGGAATGTTAAGAAAGCTAGGATGGAGGAACCAGTTCGAGTGGTTCCGGTGAACACTGTTAGATCACAAGTTTGTGGAGATTGTGGTAGAATGCATCTGGGGGAATGTTGGAAACGTTCTGGGGCTTGTCTTCGTTGTGGATCAAAGGAACATAAGGTCAGGGATTGTCCTAGGAGGCCAGCTCAAGCTCAAGTGGTTGAACAAAGTGCTGTGCAACCCGTCCAACCAGCGCGAGGTGGACCGCTGCCGCAGAGAGGTCGTGGCCAAGGTCATGGTGGTAATAGCCATGAACGTGGGGCACCTGATAGGGATACTGCTAACACGGAGGCTCGTCAGCCAGCTTTGGTATATGCTGCTCGTCGCCGCGAGGAGGGTGACGCACCTAATGTCATAACTAGTACATTTTCATCTCTAACGTATCCTATACTGCTCTGATAGATGTGGCGTCAACTCATTCATATGTCGCATGTGATATTTCTAGGGCATCGGGTGTTCACTTTGAGGAGATTGTGTGTGGGGTAACTATGATAAGTCCGTTAGGTCACTTAGTTAAAGTAGAGAATCTCTTTAGGGAGGTGCCTTTAGAGACTCAAGGTAGGATTTTCTGTAGAGACTTAATGGAGTTACCGTTCGGAGAATTCGATTTGATTTTAGGGATGGATTGGTTGACCAGGCATAGGGCAACGCTGGATTGTACATCTAAGAGGATGGTGTTAAGAACTATTGAGGATGAGGAGGTAATGATTATTGAGGAACGAAGAGATTACTTGTCTAATATGGTATCGGCATTAAGGGCTGAGAAACTGATGCGTAAAGGATGCGAGACATACTTGGCTTTTATAAATCAAGTTGAAACTGGGGATCTGACTGTGGATACCGTCAGGACTGTTAGGGAATTCCGAGATGTTTTTCTGGAGGAGCTTCTTGGACTGCCTTCAAATCGGGAAGTGGAGTTTGGAATCGATTTGTTGCCTAGAACAGCTCCAGTATCCATTGTACCCTATAGAATGGCACCGAAGGAGTTAGTGGAACTGAAAGCTCAAATCCAAGAGTTGTTAAATAGGGGCTTCATCAGACCTAGTGTGTCTCCATAGGGAGAATCGGTCCTGTTTGAGAAGAAAAAAGTCGGGACAATGCGCATGTACATCGATTACCGCCAGTTGAACAAACTGACGATAAAGAACAAATACCCACTGCCAAGGATTGAAGATTTATTTGACCAACTTAGAGGAGCTTCGGTATTTTGCAAGATAGACCTTCGATTTGGATACCATCAGTTAATGTTAAAGGAAGTGGATATTCATAAGACAGCATTCAGGACTCGATATGGTCATTACGAGTTCCTGGTTATGCCGTTTGGGTTGACAAACGCACCTGCCGCTTTCATGGATCTAATGAATCGAGTGTTCCAACCTTACTTGGACCGATTCATGGTAGTTTTCATCGATGATATTCTGGTATACTCAGAAACCAAGGAAAAACATGAGGAGCATCTACGGATTGTGCTACAAGTGCTGCGAGAGAAGCAACTGTATGCAAAGTTTAGTAAGTGCGAATTTTGGTTGCGAGAAGTGGCTTTTCTAGGTCATGTGGTTTCTGTTGAAGGAATTAGAGTGGATCTTCGAAAAGTTGAGGCAGTTCTGGGATGGAAGCCACCAAAATCAGTATCGGAAATTCAGAGTTTTCTGGGTTTGGCAAGCTATTACCGAAGGTTCGTAGAAGGATTTTCTCTTATTGCTGCACCATTGACGAAACTGTTAAGGAAAAGGGTAGCATTTGTCTGGATTGAGAATCAACAAAAAGCTTTTGACCATTTGAAAAAGGTATTGACTGAAGCACCAGTGTTAATTCAACCGGAGTCTGAGAAGGACTTCACTGTGTACCGCAATGCGTCGCATGTGGGGTTAGGATGTGTATTGATGCAAGAGAGTAAGGTGGTCGCTTATGCTTCGCGATAGCTTAAGCCTCATGAAGCGAACTACCCTACACACGATTTAGAGCTAGCAGCAGTGACATTCGCGTTGAAAATCTAGAGACATTACTTATATGGAGAAAAGTGTATCATATACACGGACCATAAGAGCCTAAAGTATCTGTTAACTCAGAAGGAGTTAAACTTTAGGCAATGAAGATGGGTAGAGTTGCTTAAGGATTACGACTGTTCGATTGAGTACCATCCAAGTAAGGCTAACGTGGTGGCTGATGAATTGAGTCGAAGGGTTGTTTCTGATTTGAGAGCCTTGTTTGCACATTTGATTCTGTTTGACGATGGAAGTCTGTTAGTAGAATTGCAAGTGAGGCCTACTTGGACTGAGCAGATTAAAGAAAAACAGTTGAAGGATGATTCGTTGGTTTTTCAGTTTCAGCAAGTTGAGAAGGGTGAGAATAAGGATTTTGGACTGAATACTGAATGAGTTTTATGCTTCCGAGGAAGAATTTGTGTTCTGAAGGACTCTGACTTGAGATAGTCAATATTGAAGGAAGCTCATGGGGGACTTTGTGCCATGCATCCTGGAGGGAATAAGTTGTATCACGACTTGCGAGAGCTGTACTGGTGGTCTGGGCTTAAATGAGAAGTAACAGAATTTGTGGGGAAATGTCTGACATGCCAGCAAGTGAAAGCTGAGCATCAATTTCCTTCTGGATTACTGCAACCGGTGAAAATTCCATTGTGGAAGTGGGAGAGAGTCACTATGGACTTTGTGAGTGGGCTACCTTTGACACCCACTAAGAAAGATTCTGTGTGGGTAGTGGTGGATAGGTTAACAAAATCTGCCCATTTCATACTAGTTCGTACTGATTACTCCCTACAAAAGTTGGCTAGGTTGTATGTAGCAGAGATAGTGCGACTACATGGTGTGCCAATGTCGATTATTTCCGACTGAGACCCTAGGTTTACATCTCGGTTCTGGAAGAAGTTGCAGGAGGCATTGGGTACACGCTTGGATTTCAGTACTGCCTTTCACCCACAGACAGATGGACAGTCGGAGAGGGTTATTCAGATTTTGGAGGATATGTTAAGGGGTTGTATCATCGATTTTCGTGGGAGTTGGGAGGACTACTTGCCATTGGCGGAGTTTGCATACAATAATAGCTACCAAGCAAGTATTCAGATGGCTCCATATGAGGCGCTTTATGGGCGGAGATGTCATACGCCTACGTGTTGGACAGAGTTGGGTGAACGACAAGTGCTTGGACCGGAGTTGGTGGCAGATACCGAGAGTAAGGTTAAGTTGATAAGAGATCGATTAAAGGAGGCATATGATAGACAGAAGTCGTATGCAGATCTAAAGTGCAAAGAGATAGAGTTCACTGTTAGGGATATGGTTTTCTTGAAGGTTTTACCTTGGAAGATCTTGAGATTCGGCAAGAAGGGCAAATTGAGTCTGCAGTTTATAGGGCCTTATCGGGTTCTTAAGCGAGTAGGGCCAGTAGCGTATCAGTTAGAGTTACCACCAGAGTTGGACAGAATCCATGACGTCTTTCATGTGTCTATGTTAAGACAATATCGATCGGATCCCTCACATGTTGTGCCAGTGGAGGAGATTGAAATAAGGACTGATTTGACCTTTGAGGAGGAGCCTGTGCAGATATTGGAACGAGATGTTAAGGTTCTCAGAAGGAAATCTGTTCCGTTAGTAAAAGTGCTTTGGCATAATCATGGAAGGGAAGAAGCTACTTGGGAGTCAGAAGAGACTATGCGTCAACAATACCCTCAACTATTTGGATCAGGTAAATTTCGAGGCCGAAATTTCTTTTAGGGGGTAGAGTTGTAACGCCCCAATTTTCGGGAATTTTGTGAGTGTTGGAAAATTTTAAATTTTGGTGTTCTATCTGCTTGGCGTAGATTTAATCAGGTTAGTGGGTCTCTAGAAGGCCCAAGTTTAAGTTAAAATCCGGTAATTTTAGTTAATTTTAATTCTATAGAAGAAGGGGTTCTAGTTAGCTGGGCTTTAAGGTATTAACTGGGTAAAATAAAACATAAGGAAGCCCGTGGTAAGTTGGCTTGTGGCGTCACTTGGGGGCTTGAGAGGTGGCGTGTGGATGACCAAGGAGAGCAAAGGTTTGAGTCGCAAGGTAAGCAAATTGG
Organism: Gossypium hirsutum; assembly: GCF_007990345.1. Classification (NCBI taxonomy): domain Eukaryota; kingdom Viridiplantae; phylum Streptophyta; class Magnoliopsida; order Malvales; family Malvaceae; genus Gossypium; species Gossypium hirsutum. Next base: position 91,583,167 of record NC_053426.1, read on the forward strand.
TGATATTAATTTTTATGTACAGAAAAGGTAAGTAGTGGAACTAAAGTGAAAGGCTGTCATGAGAAGATTTAGGAGCTGATAAGGGAGAGGATTTAGGAGCTGATAAGGGAGAAGATTTAGGAGCTGATAAAGGAGAAGATTTAGGAGCTGATCAAGGAGTAGGAGTTGGCCGGCCAAGGGCCTCTAGCATGGGAAAATTCGGCTAGGTTAAGTGCTAGTATAAATTTGGCATGAGGGGGAAAGTTGTGCCGTTTGCTGACCATTCTCCTCTTCTTTCTTTTCTCCTTTTCTCTTCAACTTTATTCTTTTTCTTCTTTTCCTACATAGCCAAATCTCTCTAACCACCTGTGCATCTCCATCTTTTCTTCAGACGTTTCTAAAACCTTCATAGCCATTGCCATAAAAAAAGCTGAAATCCCGAAAACTATACTTTTTTCTATGCCGATTTCTCCTAGCCAATTTTATTATCTTTTCCATCATTCTTGACCAATTCTCTAGTTCTCTAAACCTCAAGGTTTTGTTGACATGACCATAGCAAAACCCTCCTATTTCATCTTTCTTTACACAGCTTCAACAAAAGCCGAAAACCCCACTTTCTTAGGGACTTGGCTGAATAGTGAGATCACTGAAGGCTCGACTTTTGTTATCTTTTGAGGGCTTAGATCGACATCAGAATTGAGTAGAAATTAATTGGGATTATTGACCGAAGGAACCGATGGTAAGTCTTTTCAATCTAGTCTTTATTTCGTATTTTAGAAAAACCGAAATCCCTAAAGGTTAGGGAGGCTGCCGGCTTGGACTTGTAGCCCTAAGCGGTTGTGATAACTATTTTGTCTTGATAATAATATGATCTAGAGGCTTGTGATCAAGGGCTTGGACAAGTGGAGCAACGGGATCTAAGTCTAGTCGCAAACTTCGACAAAGGTAGGATTGCTAGTGCCTAAGGTGTTATGGCCGAATAAGGTAAGGAGTTATTATGTAGTTCGTTTCGGTAGTAGATTAACATGGTAGTAATATAATTGTAGGTAGTTCAAGCATGGATCTCATCAACGAATCATCATAAAATAGGTGTGTAACTGACACCCTTTCTTAGTCTAGATCGGCAAAAGTCGAAAAGCCAAAATGTCAAAAAACCGGTATTTTGTAGATTTGCGAGTGTGCGAATGCTCGTGAGGTAAATCGATTAATGTTTTTTGTAAGCTGAAATGTTTGGACTGCAAAGTGCATGATTTCTGGGCCCTCGATATTTTTGGGCTTATTGGGCCAAAATTGGGATAAATGGCCAACGGGCCCAATTCGGTAAGAACCCTCGGTAAGTGATTCTGTTAGTACGTGAAAGGTAGGAATATGCATGAAAAACCCTAAAATAGATAAATTACTGAAGGATATAAAGTACCGAAATACCCCTAGGAGTAAATTGACCTAAATGCATGTTGGACTGTTGTTATTTACTGCATGCCATGTTGTTATTATCTGATGCATGGGACTGGGATATTGATGGAGGAAGTACTGAAATTGGCTTGTCCATGTACTGGAGGCTTTGCCTCAATTTACTGTTAACTGAGCAGCAAGGCTGCAACTGTGGAGTGTAGGGCTAGGTGGGAAGAGCTATTCCCCACATAGAGTGTAGGGCTAGTACGGGCGGAGTGTAGTAGTTGGTGGGTTGAGTAGACTCCCCAAATGGGCTTGCATATGTTTATTGATGTTGCATGTATTTTGAAATGGGCCTATGGGCCATACTGTTATCTGAACAAGGGGCTAAGGCCCAGTATCACTGTTATCTGAATGGGCTTAGGCCCGATGGGCTTGAGCTGACCTGGGCTTTGAATGGGTTTTCCTTACACACTGAGTTTCCAAACTCACCCCTTCTTTAACCTTGCAGGTGGGCCTTGATATGGGTGTCTTGGAGCCGGAGGGGATTCAGAGTGGCCATGGTGAACGCTTTTGGGTTTGAAAAGAGACTGGTTTCTTTAAGTTATTTTTATTTACTATTTAATTTTTGGGTTGTAATAAGGCCATTTTAACTTTATTTTCTTCTTTGATTTTCTGGGATTATATTATTTTAAATAACTTTAAATTGATGGATAATAATTCAAATGGGCTAGACTTAGGGTGCGATTTCAAAATGGTACTTGTTTTTAAAATAACACAACGTCACGAATATTCGATTTACCAAAGATGACCACTCAAGGAAATTTCAATTTGTTATAACCAAGTGTGGCAATGGATGTGGGCATGTCTAAGATTGGATCCAATCGAAGAGCTTGGTACTTAAGCAGCCTTCATGGCTCACCTCCTCTGTTACGGATACCTACCTGGTGCCCAGCTTCCATTCACTTGGTTAGCTTAACAAAAAGTCGACTTTTAAAACACTAAAAAGGGAACATGGGTTTTTAACTTCAATGTGGCATGTCAGATTCGGCCATAATGTCTGGGCCGGGTTTGGGGTGCTACATTCAATATATTTTTATAGTCTACAATTTCACGGGATGATTTCGTGAAAATTTCGTTCGAAAATTTTGATGTTTGGGCACTCAATTTGGTCAAAAGCACAAAATTGTAAAAAAGTGCAAAAGTTGAGTTCACATGTTAGAAATTTTAAATTGGACGTCCTTAAATGGTAATTAGACCATTGGTTAATTTTTGGACAAAAATATACATGAAATGAGTGAAATAGAATATTTTTAAATTAGGGCCATTTTGGTAATCTAATAATTAAAAGAATTAAAAAGGGAAAATAAGCCAAAATTGCTCATATTCTTCCCCATCCAGCCAAATCTACCATGGAAGCCATGGCTAGGGTTTGGTTCAAGCTTGTAAGTGATCCAGAGCCTCGTTTTTAATGTTCTTTACATTTTTAAAGTCCCGGTAACTCGATTTACCTATTTCTACCATTATTTTGAGCTAGGGTTCATGTTTAAAAATTTACCCATGAGTAATATGCTGGTTTTTTGAGGTTTAATGGTAGATTATACATGTTTATGGTTAGAGGAACGACTTTTATTAAGGGATTTTTGATGAAAACGTCCGAAAGGATCGTTTTGTAAAAGTTACAAAATTGATCATAAAAAGGTGATTTAGTGGAAATTAGGAGTTGCTATAGTTATGAAAATGATTCATCTAGGCTTATAATGCAAGGTAATTGAATAAAAATACCTTTACGAGCCTAGGGGCAAAAGTGTAATTTTGATAAAGTTTAGGGGAAAAATGTAATTTTTCCAAAATATGATTTTGGGTCACATTAAATAATGTGACTAATAATTAGACTAAATGTGATATTATAGATCAAGGAAAAATGAGGATTGGGCCTAGATCAGGTGAAAAATGGAAAATTGACGGTTAGGTTCCTTTTTGCTATTTTGGTGCCGAGGTAAGTTTGTATGATTTAATAAGCATGTTATTCATGTTATTGTGTGTTTATTGGACATGGGAACATTGATGGAACAAGAGATTCCATTGAAACGAGTAAGTTTGTATGTAAATAATTCATTATTATGTTATTATGAAATTAATGCTTTGATAAGGTATAAAATGTATACTTGTGTATGTATTAGTTGTTAGGCTTGGTTATGTGACTGATAATACCTGACGAGTTATAAGGTGATGAAAACCTTGGTTGGACCTTTGGAAATACTTAGGATATGGCTATCGAAACACCGTTGTCATTTGTGTTAGTGTAAGACCATATCTGGGATATGGCATCAGCATCAGTGTGAGGACCTATGTAAGACCATGTCTGGGACATGGCATTGGCACCCTATCATGTGTGCGAGATTTCCCAAAAATCCATTAGTGTTCCAGTGGTTCAATGGGTAGTTCAAAGCTTGTGACGAAAACGAGAAAGTAAGTGTATGAGCTGGCTAGAAAGTTACAAGTATGTACTTGAAGCTCAAGTGCTATTATAATCATGAAAATGATTAATGCACCTCTGGGAAGGACACAAATAAGTAAGTTATGTATATGAGAATGAAATGGTGATGACCTTGTGAGTTTGGGTCTATGATTATGATGTACAAATATGCATTTGTACCATGAAGGTGAAATGGTTTGTAAAAGCATTATAAGTATAATTACCATTATATTGCACTGAAATAGTTTGGACAACAGCAGTAGTTCGACTTTGAAAATCCACCAAAAATCATGGAAGTCAAATTAAAGACTGAATAAAATATAGAATTAAAGCTTATTGGGTCTAGTTTCATATAAAGGAAACAGTATAAGCAAAGGAATCTCATATTATGATATATTTGAAATTTTGTAAGATAGAGTCAGAATGAGTTCGAAATCCCCTGTTTTGGCTTGGGAAAATCACTAGAAAATTTAAAAAAATAATTATGGATTATAATTTATATTATTAAAATCCTCAATGAGTCTATTTTCAAGAGAAATAGACAAGAACTTCATCTGAGTTCTGTACTATGAGATAATTAAGTTTTAGTGATGAGAGGTCAAAACTTTCAGACAGCAAAATAGGGGAGACTTTAAAGAATAAACTTTACTTATTGGATGGAGAAAAAATTATGAAAATTTTATGGTAAGGAGATATGTGAGTCTAGTTTGAGGGAAAATTTTGAGTTCTGTAGATCCAGATATAAATAAATTGGTAACTATGACTCGAGAAAATAACATGACCAAAATATAAGCAAAAGTGTAATTATAGCTGTATTACTTTGAGAAGCATGTTGACATATTGCTTATTATTTTTCATGCGAGCTTACTAAGTGTAAAGGTTACTCCCTCCTTTTTATTTCTTATAGTGTTTTCAGGTCAGCTCGGAGTTGGAGATTGTCGGAGGCAGCATTACATTATCAAGATATCACCTTCGGAGTGTTAGCATGTATAAGTTAAGCGTACACAAGTGAATAGAATGTATAGGGATTGATTTTTATGTTAAATGTTGTTATGATTAGCCAAATATATTGGCTTATATTGATTCATTGTATATAGCCATGAGATGTGGCTTATAATGGTTATGGCTTGTAAGCCTATTTATCCATGCTATGTGTTAATACCTCGTGATGTGATTATGCGAATTACTATGAATGGATAGTGTATGGCATATGTACATGATCAATGCCTTAAGGCCATTCGAGGTGGTTATGGCTATGGAATAAACGTGTAAATTGGCATTAAGTTGTTAATTATTGAATGTGGACATTTGAAGAACAAGTAAAGGTTAATTATTGGGTAATATGTTATGGTTGGTTGTTAAAAACGTGCCTTAGTGAGGCATGCTAAATCATTAATTGATGCTATAATATCTGTCTTTAAAGTGGTTAAGTTTTTGAAAGATTAAGGCAACAAAAAGGCTTGGAAAATAGCCTAAGTGTTGGCCACACGGGTAAAGACACGGTAGTGTGTGTCAACCGTGTGAGGGATAGGGTCTGGCCATGCGGGTGTGTGGTACGACCGTGTGACCTTACTTTGATGATGACATCATAGTCAGAGAGTTACACGGCCTGATGACACAGGCGTGTCAAGAGCACACGAGCGTGTCCCCTGGCTCACACGGGTGTGTGACTCTGTATTTGGGAAATTTTCTCAAGCCTCTTTAAAGTTTTTGATTTAGTCCCGACCCTTTTTCAACGTATGTTTTATGCCTCGTAGGCCCGTTCAAGGGACATCATACATGTGTTTGACAAATTTTAGTTTGTACAAAAATTTTATGTCCCGATTTTATGAAATGGTGTACGTTTAAGTCTGGTAATGCCTCGAACCCTGTCCCAGTATCGGATATGGGTAAAGGGTGTTACACCTCTTTTATTTATTTATTTATAGACCCCTTAGAATTCAACCCATCTTTTGTTTCATCGTCCTTATTTTTGCTTGAATCGTCTCATTTCTTCCTCGAGATTAGAGTTCATGGATCGAATATAAAGTCCAAAAAATTAGGCACAAAAACAAATGGGTTGTGAAGTATTTTCTTAAAAGCAACTTTAATTGAGCCATCCCGTATTTTTCAGTATCCCCAATAAGCTTATTGCTGCCACTGCATATGTTGCATTAAATCCATCAATTTTGACAGCTCATCTCAAAAATTTGGGCTAGGTGAATGAGTTCTAGACATTAGGGTAGCCATGTCAGATTCAAAAACTAGTTCAGTTGGCTCTACGAAGTCTAAAATTTCAATTGGTTCTGATTCTATAGGAATTTTCTCTTCTTTGGTATCTTCGATCGATTCAACTTGCGTTTGAAGAATAGAATTTCCTACTTCTCGGACAAGGTCCCAATCTGGGATTGTATCTTGGCTACATTCTATCTTCTTTACATTTGCACGAATTTTACCTTTCAAACATAAAATTGTTATCATAAAGGGAAAATAAGCTAGACAAAAATGTTTAGCGACATAATTTTGAGTTTCTTTAAAAATGATCTTGCCCACATCGATGGTATTTGCTATCATAATTGAGTATAGTAAGACCATTCGTTCTATTGAAATTGTAGTCCCATGTGAGATAGACATAAAACTAAATCAAACAAAATAAAACCATACCTTTGCTAATGGGGTCAAATATTCTCTGCAACAAATATGAGTCCCATGTTTTGACGCAGTCCATTTAGAACTCGAAACTGTGAATTCTTGTAAAATTTCTTGCAATTTTTCCACCTCAATATTTTCCATTAAGGAAGAATATTCGTTGTCTTCGAAATCAAGTAAATTATAAAATTCATTAATGGAACTCAATTTTAGAGATACCTTAACTAACTCATCATTCGCATTTGGCCTTTTATCATAAAACACTTCCCACTTTAGAGCCTCAACAACTTTTTAAATGCTTGCATTAAAATCGCTGTAGTTACTTGTTCCCAAAGTAATACCTTTTTCTGGAAGCATTTGTTTTTTTTCTTAAATATGCTCCTGTATCTCACCTCAGCTTCTTCGCAATGGAATTTGTTTTGTGATTCTTAGTCCTAGACAGAGACATGAGTTCTTTTTTGAGGCATGATTCGACCTGAACATTACATATGATGAAAACAAATAATAATTTCCCAAATTTTAATTAGAATAAAATATTAACAATTCATATAAAATTGAAAAGTTAAATAATCAAATTAAAATTTTGGAATGAAATTTCTTACCACCTTTGTAATTAACCTAATAAAAACTTAAGAAAATAATGAGAGGGCAAAGAAGATGGTGTCGAGTTAGGGTTGATTGAAGGGTGATTAGGGTGTTGGATTGGAGGTGCGATGCTACCTTAGGTGTTGGTGGAACATGATAGAGTGGTGGCTTGAAGGATGCGGCAAGGTGCAACAAATTATGGCAGTGGCTTAGTGCAATGGGAGTAAGGGAAGGGCGCACGCAAGCTAGTGCAAGAGGAACAGAGGTGCGCATACTGTTTTAGGGGCTTGGGAGGTATAGTGTATAACGATGGAGAGAATGTATAGGAGAGGATGTGGAAAGGGGGTTGTATTTATAGTGTTCATAGGAAGATGTTTAACACAAACTCTTTGAGTAAAATAATATTAAAATAAGACTTTTCCTAATGTTATGCAAAGTTAATAACAATTAATATAAAATATAAAAAATAATAATATATTATTTTTTATTATCTTATATATTAAACATAAAAAATAAAAACTTGTATTTTAGTGGTTTAAAATATTTATAGAAAACACAGCTAATTATTGAAAACAATTCAATTAAGTACCTATATAGAAAAATAATTCGAAAAAAGATCAGAAAACTAACACTTGGATAAAAATTGACCCTTTTATTTAGTAATTTAAAATCTATTTTGCCGCTTAGGAATTATTTTCTCAAAAAATTATGTTAAAATTAATTTCCAGGAAGAGTTGGAAGGGTCACAAGCAATCCCGCTTAAATTCCAATATCCTAGACATAATTTATTTTAACATAATAATCCAATGAAAATTTTATCTAAGTTTGCCATTTTATTAAAAAAAAAACTGACAATATAAAATAATGACAAAGAAAGAGAACTCCCTTAATGTTATTGGGCATTGTCATTGACCAAGGAGGTGTCAAATGGCCATTTTTCATACCAATCATAACCATCTAGAAAGAAGGAATAATCTTGCCCAATAATTCTGTTAAGTATTTGATCCAAGAAAAAAAACAGGAAATGATTTTTCTAGGTAGCCTTGTTTAGCTTCTTGTAGTCTGCGAAGATTCACCAACAAGTAACCATCCTTGTTGGAATCAACTCGCTATTTTCATTTTCTACAATCGTGATACCTCATTCCTTCGATGTATATTGAACAAGGTCCAACAAAAAATTGTCATAGATAGGATAAATGATCCTTGCTTTTAACCATTGATGCTTGAGTTTCCCAAGATCAAATATTCAAGATTGAAACAAGCTCCTCCATCCCTTGATAGACACATTTTTGGTTTCTTCTAGCAATAACTTCTCAGTGCACAAAAGAGGATAATTACCTCAAATATCTGAAATAGTCCACCTGATATCCTTCACATGCCTTTTAACAACCTTTAAGTCTAACTCAGATGGTTCTTTATTGACAGTTTGGGTTACTTGTACTCACAAGATGACAGTTCTAATGACCGGGATAGAACTTTTGAAGTGAATCCTTTCGAGTTAGCTTTTAACAAAGCTAAATATTCCTCCATTTCCTCATCACTAGGGGGTCTAACATTAAGAATTGTCCTAATGGGTCCTCAGTAGAATTGAGTTCCCATTCTATGGCTAGTTCCTTTAACTTGGTCACTGCAGAACATTTATCAATTGAGTTAGGAAATTGCATAGATATAAATACATTAAATGTTACTTGGTTGTCCAAAACACAAATGATAATCTTACCTTTCTGCACATTTATAAGGGTCCTCCTAGTTGCTAGGAAAGGCGTTCCTAAAATGATTGGCACCTTTCTAATTGCTTCAAAGTCTAAAACAACAAAGTCAACAGGAAAAATAAATTTGTCTACATGTACCAATACATCCTCGATTTTTCCTTCCAGATGTGCTGAGGATCGATCTACTAACTGAAGCTTAACTATAGTTGGTCTAACTTCCTTTATCCCTAATTTTTGGAACACAGAAATCAGAATCAAGTTGATGCTTGCCCCTAGTCACACAATGCCTTACCACGATAAGTTGCCCCTATATTGCAGGGTATGGAAAAACATCCTAGATCCTACAATTTTGGAGGTAGCTTATCTTGCAGGAATGCACTGCACTCCTTTGTCAGAGCTACTGTCTCAAATTCTCCAAGTCTTCATTTCTTTGACAGGTGATTTGCCGTAATTCAATGTAGCAGATTAAACTAGTTTTCACATTTAAGGAGTTTGAATAAAAGAATTCTTGTTATGTTTTAATTGAGTTTCTTATTACATTCAATAAAATGTGCAAACCATATCTTTTATTAACATTAAAGGCCAAATGAGGCCTAAGGGAGAGCTAACATACTTCCTGAGTGTGTGATTGTAGTAGAAAGAACATATGCTTTCTCCCTACTTATTGCTTAAAATTTTCCCATTTAGTTACCCTTAGCATACATTTTAGCATGTTTAGTTTAGTAAATTGCATTTTTATAACTCAGTGAATCCTAGCCTATTTTATCTTTAATTTTGCTATCTTTCTACATTAATATCGCTACATGAGTTAATTCCAGATTGTGTTCAAAATTGTCTCTATAGTTGACAGATATTCATAGTGTCGTTGCAGGAGCTATTTCCAGATGGCGTTTAGAATTGTCTTCGCAAGTGGCAGTTGCCTGATAAGAGCCAACCATGAGTGAGCTGTCTAGTCCAGTGTAACTACCCTGTACGAAGAAGGATAGAAGAATCCTAAGAGAATGACACCTGTACTATTGAGGAAAACATAAAAGGATAACGTGAGAATAATGAGGAAAGAACTTTTTGGTGTATCACCACTCTCTTACCCTATTTTTGAAGCTTGCAGCTATGGTAGCTTGAGCTTTCCTTGGGTCAGCCAACGTGAAGACTGATGCAAATCCACTCCTGACGAGGAGATCTAAGTGCAAAATAAGGGGAAATGGATAGATCCAATCGAGTAGCCTAGGAATAGTATTCTCTATTTGATTCTTTCTCATTTCTTGAAAACACCGATGATTACTCTATGTTTTCTACTGTATTGAAGTACAATTAATGTTTTGTTAAATGTTATCTTATTAAATCTTATTTTTTTGTTTAATCTTGGGGGTTTGAATGTTCTAAACACGAAAGTGTTATTGCAGTCAGTAACACTGGAAAGTGCAGTGACAGTTTGAGCTAATAAGCTTTTCAACGGAAGTTGAGTAAGGACTAAAGGAATTTAGTCCACTTGTTCTTAATATGCCCTATTGCCATCATCAAAAGGTGAGGTTAACGTGCATGGTGAAGTCTTAGATTAAACCACAGAGTGGCATTTGGTAAGATATACATAAATTTTATTGTGTCAACAATCACCTATCTTTTGTAATGTGTGAGTACTTAGTATATTGCTGAAGATTCATGTTGGGGATCCCAGTTTAACCATAGCATACTTTATCTTATTATTCTTGAATTATTGCTTCGACATCTATACTCACAATTTACCTCATTTCTATTTAGTTATTGTACCAACATTAATAGATAAAAGACAACCATCCCTATGGAATCAATATTCGACAAACTCACGTCTGTCTATTATACTTGCATCGAAAGTGTATGCTTGCACATTATTGCTGTGTCATTTACAACCAATCAATTTTTTGGCACCGTTGCTGGGGATGGAATCTGTTTGATGTTTATTTTTGTTCTTGTGTGTCTTTTTATTTTGTTTTCCTTATATAATATTTAGTAGTCACTAACTTGTTTTTCTCTTCTTTGCTATTTTTCAACTTCATCTTAGGTTTTTTATGACCCGAAGCAATTTGCATTTTCTTGCCGACTTAGATTCTGAAATTGAAAGACTATTCAAAGAAGACTTCAAGAGAAAAGAAATATGGATTTACCAGGGAACAAAGTAACTATACCACCGATACGACAGCAAAATGTTCATAACCCAGTGTTGCCACAAAATGCTCACATCCACAATAGAACCATACGAGACTGTGGAGTACCTATTCTGGATGATCTACAACCAGGAGTTGTTAGACTAGCAATTCAAGCTGGGAACTTTGAACTAAAGCCAGTGATGTTTCAAATGCTGAACTTCAATGGCCAATATGCTGGACTTCCACATGAAGATGCGAGAGAGCATCTTAAATCTTTTTTATTGATCTGTGCTTCCTTTAGTCAACAAGGCGTTCCTAATGATGCCTTAAGGATGCAATTATTTCCCTATTCCTTACAAGAGAAGGCTCACACTTGGTTTATTAGGCTACTGCTGGATCAATCACTTCTTAGAATGCTCTCACCATGCAGTTTGTGATGTGATTTAACCCATTGAAAATGAATGCTCGTCTTCGAAACAATATTACTACTTACCATCAGCTGTATGATGAAAATCTTCACACCACATGGGAACGTTATAAGTTTTTGCTTTGACGTTGTCCCATGCACGACATTCAACTAGAAACACAAATTGAGATTTTTATAATGGTTTGAATTCACATGCAAGAAATCTTGTCGACGCATCAGCCAATGGACCGTTATTGGATTGTACTTACAATAATTCTGTGAGAATTCTTGAAAGAATTGCTCAAAATAATTACCTATATCCCATCTCTAGAGCTGCACAAGCAATGACTACTCTAGGAGTTATTGAATTGGATGCAATATCAGCTATAAGTGCCCAAGTCTCTTCACTCACAAACATGATTAAAAATATGTAATGGACGAGTGACGTTGCACCTATACAGATCGCTCAATAATTGGATATTCCTACCTTTTGCTGCAAAATTTACGGTGACAACCATAGCTCTAAAGATTGTCTGCAACATGTAAAAAATGCTTGTTATGTCAGTAATATTCACAAAAATTCTTATGACAACTCTTTCAACGATTCTGTACACAACCAACAGTTTTGGGGAACTGAATGTTGGGCAAAATGCTGCAACATTCAGATATAGGAATGCATCTACCCACGGTAATTATCATCCACGACAAGGGAATTATACTCAACAGCAGCAGAAATACAGTCCGCATCCTCAGAGGTATCAACAACAAGGTCCGACACAATCACATCAAGATCAGATGCAACCACAACATTCTTTGATGACGAAACAGAATATCCAAGGGTAACAACAACATATAGACACTTCTACTTTTGACCCATTAACGGCTCTTAAGACTTTAATGAGGGAGCATATTACTCGCACAAAATCTATTGTTCAAGAGCACTGTAAAGTTATCACTCTTAGGAGTGATAAACAAACTGGTGAGCCAGTTATCGATTCTACTGTAGCATCCCCAGATATGGGTGACATAAGCCTTGATAGAAGGTTGGTTCTAAAGAGCTTGTTGATGTACCAAACAAAGAAGTACCACCAACTGTCGCTCATATGCCTTATATTCAACCCTCAAAATTATAGATGCAACGAAAGGTATTGTCGCAACTGAATGTTTTGTAGGAATGAAAATAATAAACAATATCAGCAATTTCTGGATATAATGAAACAACTGCAAACCAATATTCCTTTAGTGGACGCTCTGGTACAAATTTTGAGTTAAGGGAAATTTATGAAAGACCTCTTGTCCAAGAAGAAAAAACTCACTGATGTTGAAACTATTGCACTCACAGAAGGCTGCAGTGTTAACTTGACAAACAATTTACCTCCTAAATTGAAAGATCCTAGCAGTTTTACCATTTCGTGTTCAATTGGAAATCAATATTTGGGCAAAGCTTTATTTGATTTGGGAGCTAGCACCAACCTCATGCCATTATTTACTTTTAGAAAGTTGGGAATTGGTCATATGAAACCCACTATAGTGACACTGCAACTGGCTGATCAATCTGTAACTCAACCTGAAGGGCAAATCAAAGATGTTTTAGTTCGTGGATAAATTCATTTTTCTAGCTGATTTTATCATACTTGACTGCGAAGCAAACAAGGAAGTTCCCATAATTTTAAGATGGCCATTTTTAGCCACCTGCGCACTCTTATTGATGTTTATAAAAGAGAACTCACCATGCGACTGAATGATGAGCAAGTTACCTTCAATGTTTAAAAGTTGACAGATAAGTCACCTTTACTGCCACTCTATAGAACCGTACATGAGATTTTCACCTTATATGGCACCTCGTTCAATTCTTTCAAAGTCAATGGGTAGGAGAAGAAGGCCTCACAGGTAATGAATAGGAAGATTAAAGCAGAGTGCCACACTGTCGATGTGCTCAATGATTTGATTGAGGAAGAATTCAAAAAGCAAAGCATAATCCTTGCTGAAAAATTACAGTGACATTAGAGACAAAATTTATGGACAATTGTGATAGCACGGTTGACGCTAGTACTGTTGAAGTCAAGCATAGATGGCAACTTGAATCCTTAGACCTAACCAACAGATTCACTCCAATTTTCAAACCATCAATTACAGAAGCTCCCACTCTAGAATTGAATCCACTACCTCATCATCTTAAATATATCTTCTTGGGTGATCACGATACTCTTCCAGTTATTATCTCTGCAATACTAGATGCAACACAAGAAAAGAAATTGACTTACATTCCCAAGCGACACAAATGAGCTATTTCCCGGAGTATTGCGGATATTCAAGGTATTAGTCCTTCTTTTTGCATGCAAAAAATCAAGTTAGAAGATGACAACCAGCAATCAATTGAATCACGAAGAAGGTTAAACGAGAAGATGAAGGAAGTGGTCAAGAAAGAAATAATAAAATGGCTTGATACATGAATTATTTACTTGGTTTCATATAGAAAGTGGGTGAGTCCAGTGCAATGCATTCCAAAAAGAGTGGCATCACGGTAGCTCGCATTGATAAGGATGAATTACTACCAACACGCATCCCTAGGGGATGGAGAATTTGTATGGACTATCGTAAATTAAATGCTGCCACAAGGAAAGATCATTTTCCACTTCCCTTCATTGACCAAATGCTAGATTGGCTTGCTGAAAAAGATTACTCTTGCTTCCTATACGGCTATTCTAGGTACAACCAAATTGCTATTGCACCAGAGGATCAAGAGAAAACGAATTTCAGCTGCCTCTTTTGTACTTTTGCTTTTTGTCCTATGCCTTTCGGTCTCTGCAATGCACCAGCCATATTTCAAAGGTGTATGATGGCAATATTCTCAGATATGATCAAAGACTCTTTAAAGGTTTTTATGGATGACTTTTTAGTTTATGGTAATGATTTTGATCATTGCGCTAACAATTTGGATAAGGTACGGTAGCAATGTGAGGACACTCATCTTGTCTTGAATTAAGAAAAATGTTATTTTTATGAAAACTGAAAGCATTGTGTTGGGCCATCTCATCTCTAATCAGGGTATTCAAGTAGATAAGGCTAAGGTGGAAATTAGCGAGAAATTACCCCCACTGACAAATGTCAAAGGTATTCGTAGCTTTCTTAGACATGCAGGATTTTACCGACGGTTTATTAGGGATTTTTCAAAGATTTCTAAACCATTGTGATCATTGTTGGAACAGAAACGAAAATTCCTCTTTGATGAGGCATGTCTGGATGTCTTTATTTAGTTAAAGAAGCAACTGGTCAACACTCCTATTGTCATTGCACCCTATTGGTCTCAATCTTTTGAAGTTATGTGCGATGCAAGTGACTTCACCATGGGTGCAGTGCTAGGACAAAGAAAAAGAAAAATTTTTAACACCATCTATTATGCCAGCAGAACTCTTACAGAAACTCAATTCAATTATACCACTACAGAGAAATTGCTAGCCGTTGTCTTTGCTTTCGACAAGTTTCATTCTTATTTTGTCAACGCAAAGGTTACGGTATTCACTAATTATTCAGAGTTGCGATATTTCTTTGTGAAAAAAGATGCCAAACCAAGACTAATACGATGGATTTTATTATTGCAAGAATTTAGCATTGAAATAAAAAACCGCAAGGGGTCAGAGAATCAAGTTGTTGATCATTTGTCTAGATTGGAAGTTGGTAGCAAAGACTGTAAAATAATTCAAATTATTGACACATTCCCAGATGAGATGTTATTAGTTGTCGATGTAACTCATTGGTATGCCAATTTGGTTAATTAGTTGGCGTGTGGTAAACTCCCATTGAGTATCAAGGGCCATAAAAAAAAGATTTCTTCGTGACGTAGTGAAGTGCCATTGGAATGCAATGAAAACATCATTCGGCATTGGCTTCCGGAAGAAGAGATGCTTTCAATTCTAAAGCACTGTCATGATGCTCGTTATGAAGGCCATTTTGATGGTATGGGAACTACTGTGAAGGTTCTACAATCAAGATTCTACTGGCCATCATTTTTCAAGGATGCACATAATTTTGTGAATCAATGCAATAAATGTCAGCACGCCGGTTCTATTTCTCGATGTAATGAAATGTTGTAATAGCCAATTATAGAAGTTGAATTGTTCGATGTTTGGGGAATGGATTTTATGGGACCGTTTCTAAGTTCATTTGAAAATCTTTACATCTTAGTTGCTATGGACTATGTTTCGAAGTAGGTGAAGGCAACTGCTATCCAAAAGGATGATGCAAGGATAGTGCTCTAATTTTTTCACAAGCATATACTCACCCGTTTCGGCACACCAAATTCCTTGATTATTGATCAGGGTACACATTTCCATTGCAACCAAGTGGTAGACGTATTAAAGAGATATGGAGTCAATCACAAAATGGACATTACTTATGATCCACAAACCAATAGACAAGCTAAAATTTGAAATTGACAAATTAAGAACATTCTTGAAAAGGTTGCGAACCCTTGAAGAAAAGATTGGTCTTCCCAATTAGATGACGCTCTATGGGCTTTACAGACAGTATAGAAGACTCCTTTGGGGATGTCCCCATACCAATTGGTTTTTGGGAAAGCATGTAACTTTCCAGTTGAACTAGAATACAAAGTAATGTGGGCAATTAAACAAGTGAACATGGACTATGACGTTGTTGGAAAGAAAGGCTATTGGATATCACTGAGCTAGAAGATATTCAAAGAAATGTCTATGAAAATACTGTGATTTGAAAGGAAAAGACCAAATGATACCATAACAATATTATTTTGTAGCGACAATTTACTGCAGGACAACAAGTTCTATTATTCAACTATTGAATTAAATTGCACCTAGGTAAATTGCATTCACGTTGGTCTAGTTCATTCGAAGTTGTCGACGTATTTCCCCATGGTGTAGCCACAATTTGAGAGCCACAATTCGAGATTTACGTGATAGACACTAGTTCAAAGTCAATGGCCAGATATTGAAACACTATTTTGGAAAAAAAAATCAAGAGCAGGCAGAGAACATTAATTTGGTCCAAACATTTTAAATTTTTTTATTATTTCGAGATTTCATTTTATTTTATTCCTATTTTGTAAAGCTTGTTTTCTTTCCTTTTTGCAGACTAATAAGGTACCAATGTCGCCACTACAAGATTTGGTTGTCAACACATTCCGTACCACTATTTCACCATTAATCAAAATTAAAGGAACTTCAACCTTCACTGTTGGACCCAGTCGTTTGATCCGTTTGAGCAGGCACAATTCTTATTGGATGCCACTCTTCTAGCTAGTTTTGTATCTCTCCACAAAACATTACGACTCCACATCTTCCTCTTTCACCCTTATAAAGTGTACGCCACTGTGCCGACTGCAAAACATCCAAGCAACCATTTTTATTCATTTTCCTCACTAAAGATCCCACCTTTTCACTTAAAATCGTCTTTTCTCTACAAAAGATGGCAAGAACAAGAGGTTTGACCAAGAAAAGAAACAAACCTATTGAAGAACATGCATCCTCTGCCACCTCAATTCAGGAGTTGAAATCTCCCAAACCTGTGCAGAAAAAGGAACCAGTAATCTTTTAGAATAAAGCGGTAAAGGAACGATTTCAAGACAACATCTTGCACTGAAAATTTCACCGTGAGCAAGGTATTTCCCTATCACAACAATAGGACTTGGGCAAAAAAATTCCCTGAACTATTTCTAAACTGAAATAGGGAAATTTCTATGCACACCCTGCAGGCTACTCCCCTTCCCTGGTACATGAATTCTATGCCAACCTCTATGACCCATATTTAGAGTTTATTTTTTTCGTGAAGGTTTACTCCCATAGGATGCCAACACAATCAATGAGCTGTATAACCTTATAGTTGACGTCAACTAACACTCCGATTTCTTTGCGGAAGTAATGAATGAGAAAAGGGACTCGCGCGTACATGATTTGTGTACTAAATGAGCATGGTGGACAGGGTCGCATCAAAAGAATTTTACAATGCATTGTCGTTTCTTAACATTGCAGAGCAAAATATGGTTTCACTTTGTTAATTACAGACTACAACCATCTACCCACAACACCACCAGCAACCTTGATAGAATGTGTCTGATACATTCCATTATTAAGGGTAGAAAAATTAATGTAGGCACAATTCTCCATTGAGAAATTATTGAATGTACTGCATGGCAAGTCAGCATTTTGGTTTTCCCATCATTGGTTTTCCCCTCACCTGTATTCAACATTGGAATAGGGTTACGGAGCATTACCGGACTTACAACATATTTATACATACTTTTCACATACATTTAAATCAATTCATATAATCATTATTCAATCTCAAACAAATTGTCCCCAATACGAGCCTACGAGGCCCTAAACATACATTAGTAGTCGTTTGGGACTAAACCGATATCTCAAGAAACTTGCACAAACTTGAAAAATTGTTCTCAAAATAGGGAACACACGTCCGTGTGGCCAGGCTATGTGTTTTACATAGCCACCAGACATGCCCATGTTACAGGCCATATGGACATTCGAAATGGGAGCACATGGCCATGTTCCAGCCCGTGTCCTACCCCATGTAACTCTCTAACTTGGGTCACACAACCAACATACACGCCCATGTGGCTAGCCCATGTGCCCTAAAAATGGCCACATATGCCCGTGTGCCAGACGGTGTGCTAGGCCATGCCAGACCTGTAGCGTATACTGACTTATGCCACACGGCCAAGTCACACGCCCGTGTGTGAGGCCGTGTGCAACATACTGACTTGATTCAAATTTCAACACCAAGGGACACACGGCTGTGTAACAAGACCGTGTGTCACACACGTCTGAGACACATGCCTGTGTCTCCTTCCATGTGGGCAAAAATAGGCTATTTACCAAGCCAATTTGCCACCCAAATTTTGTGCATACCTATACAATTAAAATGGTACTCACTCATAGCATAAATGGTCAATTCAACCAAAATCAATACTAAAACATACCATTTCAATTCCAACAACTAGCTTGCTTACTATCTCATGTTTTACTCATTCAAATCATACCAACTTTATGTCTTCAAATCATCTAATTAAACATTTTCCAAACATGCATCATCACACATCATCCATAAGCACATAGCTTCTCAATTACAAACCATTTGGCATCTATAATACCAACTATCCATAACATTGCAAACCAACCTCAATCACTCAATATAAACTATATGCACACTTATATATATAACCAAACTAGCCAAAATTAAGCCAAGTCTTATGGATATATATATACAAACCAAAACATAACCATTCATAAGCCATCTCAAATGGAAAAACTCACTACCAAGATACATATCAAAATGACCATAATCCTATACATGCCATATGACCAAACCAAAAGCTCAAAAGTACCAAAGTGATGGTTGGATAGTGTGACGTAGTCTCTAACGATCCCTGAATCCGAGCTAGCTTTGAAATCACTATAAAACATGGGAAAATAAACAAAGGAAGCTTTATAGCTTAGTAAGCTTGTATGAAAAATACTCAACTAATCATAAATACACAATTCATCAATTTGAAATTGTTAATTCATAATTCATAAATACTAACAATCCTTCCACATGCTTAATCATATACTTATATGCAAACTTCATAACTTCTTCAATTTAAAGCTCGTGTGATTCATATACATACCTGAAAAAATTCGTAACAAACTCATACTCAAATAGAAAATGCCGAGTACTCGAATTCTCACACACTAAGTGCCAATACATAGCCGAATCTATTTCAATCCCGCACACTAAATGCCATACATAGCCGAAGCTATCTAGAATCGCACACTAAGTGCCATACATAGCCGAATTATCGTCAAATATGACTGCAGTCTCATACACACAATTTATGCAATATCAAAGGATTTAAAGCATATTTATAACAATGATTACTACATACGAATTTATCTCGAATGTTAAAACAGCGAATTGAGTCGATTAGTCGATAATTTTATCTTTTCCCCAATCCAAATTCGTATTTCTCCTTTCTTAATCTAAATATATTCAAAATTAACTTATTTTATCAACTATTTATTCAATTCAATCCACAGTATACATTAGAGCTATTTTACACATTTGCCCCTAAACATTCACATTTTTTACAGTTTAGTCCTTATTTCATAAAATCACCAATTAATGAAACTCCAAATATACCCATGCTACCTGAATTACCATAATGCCCCTAGCATCCCATATTTTTTTCATTTATTTCACATTTTAACCATTAACTTTACACATTTCTCAATTTAATCTCTATTTTGCATTTTCACTAAAAATCACTTAACAAAACTTGTATATCTATCAAATAACATTCAAAATCTATCATCAAACTTCAAAAATCATGCATATTCATCAATGGAAACATTCAAAATCTTTAAAAATTTTACAAAATAGTCCCTGGGCTAGTTAGTACTAGATGCAACGATCACAAAAACATATAAATCATTAAAAACTGAGTCAAAAATCATACCTTAATAGCCAAATGAAATTGCCGAAATTTCAAGATTAAAATGGCTAGGTTTTTAGTTCTAAAATATGTGGAGGAAGAATTAAAAGATGATAGTTTTATTTTGGTTTTATTTCATTAACTTATTTAACAATTTACATATTTAACCTTAAATTATAAACATATAATCATTTAATGGATGTCCATACTTGTCCACTAACTTTTCAAATGGTTTAATTACCATTTAAGACCACCATATTTAAAAACCAAAGCTATTTGACACTTTAAACTAATAGAACATGCATTTTACACTTTACGCGATTTAGTCCTTTTTATCAAATCAAGCACTCAAACAATAAAATTTCTTCACGAAACTTTCACACATACATGCTATCATGCTATAAACACTTTAAATAATATTAAAGTAATTTTATGACCTCAGATTTGTGGTCTCGAAACTACTGTTCTGATTTGACTAAAAACAGGCTGTTACAACTCTCCCCCTTAGGGATTTTCGTCCCCGAAAATCTTACCAGTGAATAAGTTGGGATACTGTTTTCTCATAGCTTCCTCGGGCTCCCATATAGCCTCTTCAACTCCGTGACGTTGCCAAAATACTTTCATTAAAGCTATGCATTTATTTCTCAATTCTTTAATCTTTCTCGCTAAAATTCTGATCCGTTCTTCGTTGTACGTCATATCAAGTTGGATTTTGATCTCTAACGAAGAAATCACATGTGATGGATTTGATCGATAATTGCGTAACATCAACACGTGAAATACATTATGAATCTTTTCTAACTCAGTCAGCAAATCTAGTCGATATGCTACTAGCCCTATTCTTTCATTGATCTCATACGGCCCGATGAAATGCAGACTCAATTTGTCTTTACGACCAAATCGAAGGATTTTCTTCAACGGAGACACTTTCAGAAACACTTTGTCACTAATCTGAAATTCAATGTTTTTTCGTTTCAAATCCGTGTATGACTTCTGACGATTTGAGGTTGCCTTCAAACAGTCACAAATTACTTTCACTTTCTTTTCGGTTTCTCTAACCAAATCAATCCCGTGAATCTGTTTCTTACTCAGTTCAGTCTAGTACAATGGAGTTTGACATTTGTGACCATAAAAAGCTTCGTAAGGTGCCATCTTTATGCTAGATTGAAAGCTATTATTATACGCAAATTCAACCAGCGGAAAATATTTCTCCCAATTACCTTCGAATTCTAAAACACAACATTTGAGCATATCCTTGGGAATCTGAATTACTCTCTCAGACTGACCGTCGACTTGTGGATGACAAGCTGTACTAAAATTCAACTTTGTACCCAAAGCTTCTTGAAATTTCATCTAGAACTGCAACGTAAACCTCAGATCTCTATCTGAAATGATAAAAATTGGCCTCCATGCAATCTAACGATCTCAAGAATGAACAATTTAGCTAATCTATCTAGTGAATAGTCAGTGCGCACCGGAATGAAATGTACTGATTTCGTTAATCGATCAACGACAACCCAGATAGCATCTTTTTTTCGGAGACAAAGGCAATCCCGATACAAAATCTATTGAAAATCTGTCCCATTTCCACTCTGGTATCATCACAGGTTGAAGCAAACCCGATGGTACTTGATGTTCAACTTTAATTTGCTGACACACTAAACATTTCGCTACAAATTCAGAAATGTCTCGTTTCAAACCTGACCACCAATACAATTGTTTCAAATCATTGTACATTTTAGTACTTCCAGGATGAACGGATAAACAGCCACTATGTGCTTCATGTAAAATTTTCTGAATCAACTTTGGAATTTTTGGTACTCAAATTCTATCTCGGAATATCAAACAATCATCAGATCTGACTCGGTACTCTAAATCACTAACCGACTAGCATTGCACTCTTTTAGCTTGCAATTCACTATCACATTTCTGAGCTTCGCAAATTTGCTGAAGAAATACTGGTTTAGCCTTTAACTCAGCTAAAATCGAACCATCATCAGATGATGACAACGTGTATTCATTACTCTCAAAGCAAACAACGATTTCTACTCAAAGCATCCGCGACCACATTCGCTTTCCCCAGGTGATAATCAATTACTAACTCGTAGTCTTTTAATAACTCAAGCCATCTCCATTGTCGGAAATTCAAATCTTTCTGAGTCATAATATATTTTAAACATTTATGATTAGTAAAGATGTGACATTTTTCATTGTACAAATGATCACGCCAAAGTTTCAATGGAAAAACTATAACAGCTAATTCTAAATCATGCGTCAGATAATTCTTTTCATGTAGTTTCAACTATTTGGAAGCATAGGCTACAACTTTTCCCTCTTGCATCAATACGCAACCCAAACCGTTCAATGATGCGCTACTGTAAATCACAAATTCTTTACCTAATTCAGGTTGAACCAATACGAGTGCCTCTATTAACAATGCTTTTAGTTAATCGAAACTTTGTTGACAATTCTCATACTATTCAAACTTGACATCTTTCTGTAGTAGTCTGGTCATGGGTGTAGCAATCATGAACCCTTTTACAAAACGTCAATAGTAACTAGCCAATCCTAGAAAACTTCTAACCTCGGATACATTTCTAGGTGGTTTCCAGCCAATTACTGCAGAAATCTTGCTTTGATCAACTCGAATGCCATCTGTCGAGACAATGTCCCAAAAATCCAACTTTCCGGAGACAACTCACACTTACTGAATTTAGCATACAATTGCTTATCTCTCAAGGTTTGCAAGACAATCACCAAATGTTTGGCATGCTCAGACTCATCTAGTGAATAGTTCAGAATATCGTCAATGAACACAACAACAAATCTGTCTGGATACGGTTTAAAAATCTGATTCATCAAATCCATAAAAATGGCAGGAGCATTAGTTAGTCCAAAAGGCATAAAAACAAATTCATAGTGTTTGTACCTTGTTCTTAATGCAGTCTTTAGCACGTCTGATTCTTTAACTTGCAACTGATAATAACCAGACCTCAAATCAATCTTTGAAAATACTGTTGCACTTTTCAATTGGTTGAACAAATCATCTATTCTCAGTAATGGATACTTATTCTTTATTGTATCTTTGTTGAGCTAACGATAATCAATGCACATTCTCATTGACCTGTTTTTCTTTTTTACGAACAATACAGGTGCACTCCATGGAAAAAACTAGGTCATGCAAAACCTTATTCCATTAACTCTTCCAACTATACTTCCAACTCTTTCAACTTTGTCAGAACCATTTTGTACGGAGCTATAGATATCGGTAAAGTTCCCGGTACTAGCTTGATGGCAAACTCAACCTCTCTGATTGGTGGCAAACCAGACAATTCTTTTGGAAATACATCTGGATATTCACAAACTACAGGCACCGATTCAATCTTCTTTTCAGACACCATGGTATCTAAAACATATGCTAGGCATGCATCACAACCATTTCTGACATATCTCAGAATCGACATTAATGAAATCACTACAGGCAATTCATTTGATTCATTTGATTCAATCCGAAGAATTTCATTATTCTGACACTTTAATTCTATAATCTTTCGTCTATAGTTCATAATGGCATCAAGTAAAGTCAACCAATCCATTCCCAGAATCACATCAACTCATCAAATGGTAAAATCATGAAGTCAGCCAGAAAACAGTAACCCTGAGTCATTAAAGGACAGTTCTTACATAATTTGTCAACTAGAACATAGTTGCCTAAGGGGTTCGATACTTTAATCACAAACTCGGTAGACTAAACAGGAAAAATCTTATTAGACACCAAATTCATGCATATATACGAATGAGTCGATCTAGGATCAATCAATGTAATAACATTAGTGTCGTAAAGAGAAAATGTATCGGTAATAACATCTAGTAATGACGTATCTCCGTGGGCTCGAGTAGCGTAAGCTCTAGTAGGTACTCTGGTCTCAGACCTCATTATAGAATCTTTTGTTGTACCACAATTACCACTTGAATTTCTCGTATTTCTTGGTGGCCTCCCTCGAGTAGTTGTATGGCTTGATCTCGCATTTTGAGATTTATCTTTTTCATTTAACTCATGACAATCTCGGATAAAATGATCTCGTGAACCACAACTATAACAAGCTCTATTATTATTTTTCACCCAACATTCTCCAAAATGCCATCTTCCACACTATTGACATTCAGGTTTAATGTCTTTCACGTTGCCAACACTTGATACTGGTGTAGCTTCAGCTTTAGGACTTGTGTATTTCTTTCCGCAATATCTATTTGAATATCCCGCTGAAATGGTCGATCGATTAAAATAATCTCTTGATTTCTTTGGCAAGGAATGATAAGGTTTACTCATTGATCTCTTCCTCGAATCTATTGCCTCTGAATCAGCCTTTCTCTTTTCTTTGCTAAGTTCCTCAGTTTTGCAAGCTAACAAATTCCTTAAGTTCTAAAATTCCAACTAGACGTTTAATGTCCTCATTCAACCCATCAACGAACCATTTCCACATAATTTCTTTAGTAGAAACATACTCCCGAGAACACTTGCTCAACCGTACAAATTCTCTTTCATATTCGGTTACAATCATGCGGCCTTGTTTCAATTCTAAAAACTCTTTAGGCTTTTGATCTAGAAACTGTTGACTGATGTATTTCTTTTGAAACTCGGTCTAAAATAATTCCTAGGTGACTCTCTCCCTCGGCACCACTGATACTAATGTATTCCACCATCGATACACGGTATCTCTCAAAAGGGATATTGTACACTTTAAACATTTTGCTGGCGTGCAAGAAAGCTCATCAAACACTCGAATCATATTTTCAAGCCAAAAATCAGCTCTCTCAGGGTCATCATTAACATTAGCTCTGAACTCTTCAGCCCCGTGTTTATGGATCTTATCAACTGGACGCTTATTCAATCTTATAAGCTCGACTCCTTGAGGAGCTACAGGAACCATTTATGGATTAGGAGGGGTGGAGGTTATTGAGCAGCTGGGTTTTTACGAATGTATTGAGTGAACCACTCATTCATCATTTGGAGTAAGGCTTCTTTAGCCTCTCCTCCCTGGCCACCCGTTACAAGTCTAGAATCAGACGGTGCTATCTGGCTACCCGTTACGAGTCTAGAATCAGACGGTGCTATCTCTTCAATGGGAGCAGGCTCATTACTCTCAACCTCATCAGATGTAGCTCGATTGGGATCCATTTACTATATGAAAGCACATTAGAAAATGTTAGGAGTCATCACACTATCACAGTTTATATATGGCATGTATAGCTAGACTCTCACACACGCTACGTTAGTCCTAGAGTCCTAGAATAGACTAAACCGTAGCTTTGATACCAATAAATGATATGTTTTGGATAGTTGGTATTATAGATGCCAAATGGTTGGTAATTAAGAAGCCATGTGCTTGTGGATGATGTGTGATGATGCATGTTTGGAAAATGTCTAATTAGATGATTTGAATATGTAAAGTTCGTATGATTTGAAAGAGTAAAACATGATATAGTAAGCAAGCTATTTGTTGGAATTGAAATGGTATGTTTTAGTCTTGATTTTGGTTGAATTGGATGACCATTTATGCTATGAGTGAGTACCATTTGAATTGTATAGGAATGCACAAAATTTGGGTGGAAAATTGGCTTTGTAAATAGCCTATTTTTGTCCACATGGGCAGAGACACAGGTGTGTGTCTCAGCCGTGTATGACACACGGACTTGTTACATGGCCATGTGTCCCCTGGTGTTGAAATTTAAATCAAGATAGTATGCTCCACACGGCTTCACACACAGGCGTGTGACTTGGCTGTGTGGCATAAGTCAATATACCCTACAAGTTTGGCATGGCCTAGCACACGATCTGGCACACAGGCGTGTGTGGCCATTTTTAGGGCACACGGGCGTGTATGTCGGTGGTGTGACCCAAGTTAGAGAGTTACACGGGGTAGGACACGGGCTGGGACACAACCATGTGCTCCTATTTCAAATTTCTACACGGCCTATGACACGGGTGTATCTAGTGGCTGTGTGAGACACACGGTCTGGCCATATGGGCTTTTGTCCCCTATTTTGAGAAAAATTTTCCAAGTTCATGAAAGTTTCTTGAGATATTGATTTAGTCCCGAACCACTCCTAATATATGTTTACGGCCTCGTAGGCTTGTACAAGGGACAAATTGTTTGAGATTGAATAATGATTGTATGAATTGATTTAAATGTATGTGAAAAGTATGTATAAATGTGTTGTAAGTCTGGTAATACTCCGTAACCCTATTCCAACATTGAATATGGGTGAGGGGTGTTACAGAATAAGGGTTCAATTAATGATGCATCTGTCAAAAGGATGACTCGTGGCACAGAAACAACTATACTAAAAGAGGCAGGAACCAACAAGACAGTGAAGGGTTACTTCTTTGTATAAAGAGACATCCTTATGGCGTAAGATGAAATAAGTTGAGAAAACGATTACTTCTTTCAGAAATAGGTAAATAAAACCTATCATTACTATTGAGGACATGGAGAACTCTCAGAATTTATTTTATACTTATACTAAAGCTTGGAACAGTTCTATTGTAGCCACATTAAGCCAATTAAGCCCATCTCCAATACCAGACTTCTCAATGTTTCCACCAATCATTAAGAAATATGAGGATTCATCAGGGACTAACGACTTTGAACACCAAGACTGATCGGTGGCATCTCCTCCCATCGTGTAAGTCTATGATAATGACAAAGATAAAAATCTAAGAATATTTAGGAATGTCTGCGCAAGATTGATAGCTTGTTTGAGGATAGTATTTTTGTTGATCAAGAGGACACTATTGTTAAGAAAGAAATTGATGCTGTTGAAGAAGAAGTTGTTGTCGAAGCGAAAGTTGTTGCTAAAGAAGAAAAAGTTACTGAATATGAGAACAAAAAAGTAGAAGAAAATTTTGTTGTGAAAGTTTTTATCGCACCCAGATCTATGGGTGCAAATATTGATAATTTGGAGCAAACTGGAGCGAGACCAATGGAATTTGCTAAGGTCACCAGTGATAGGCAATGTAATTCATTGGCAATAGTCGTCTACTCTGGACCACTCCAAGTGGCTTCTCCTACAAAAGTAGTCGTCGATAATGCCAAGGCTGAGCAAGAAACTGAGGAGCACTTCGAAGGCCGCACAAAGCCCTAAAAAAGAAAAGAAAGCGCTCCAATGATAAGTAATGAAAGAAGGATGAGAAAGAAACATCATGCAGCCACATCGACGGCTACGGATAACTAATTTAGTTTATTTTAAGCTTTAGTTATAGTATTCATGCATTGTATGTAGCTGTTGGTTTTATTTTGATAAGTATACATTGTCATTGCATCTTCATTGTCATGACATATGCTTGTCAGTGCATTGGAGACACTGTAATCTTTAAGTCTGGGGGAATGTATATGGAATTGGAAATACACCCCCATTTCAAATTTTTTTGAAGCATACAAGGTTTATGCACAATTGTTCAAAAAAAATTTTTACATTCGACACTTAATTCTTGGATCATGTGAATTGTCAATGAATGAGTTGCATAAATTTGATTGAATGTTCTATCTTAAATACTTTTATCAATGATTTAGGTTGCATTAGTAATAAATGACTAGTAGTATTCCTTGAATCTTGAATGGAACTACATTCTACAGTTGCTTATATATATATAGTTATAAATAAGTGACACTCCAAAGTAGGTGTATTGTGGAATATTAAAAAAGGAACACTCCCATACAAGCATTAGAAAAATGAATCTGGCCAAAGGTCGTTGCTGCATGAGTGTGTGTCGATGCAATTACGTACTCCCTAGGGTTTGTTACACCCTATTGTTACTTCTCAGGAACAAGGGTACAGTAATATTTATCCCTTATTCCTTGAAAAAAATAGCTTATATTTATCAATACTTAGTATTGTACAACAAATGTTGTATTGGTAATATAGAATTTAGGATTTGAAGCATGATGCTAACTTTGATGAAAGTGCACTCTTACTCATTCATGCTTATGTATTGTCGATGCAATATTCTTTCATCTGAATGTAACTCATTAATTGGGATTTTAGGTGATTCAAGTCGTGTAACACCCCTTACCCAAGACCTTCACCTGAGTCAAGCACAAGGCGTTACTTGACTTAACTTACTAATTCGGGGCATAAAATTTGCTTTTAAAATTAATTTATTTACATTCATTCAATATTTCCCAAAAAAGGGCCCTTGAGACCCTAAAGCATGCAATTGAAATGGTTTGGGACCAAACCGAGAACATTAAAAATTTTCTGAATACATAGACAAATCAAAACAATTTATTTCATTATTCCATATAAAACTGCCCACCTGCGTCATAGTCACTAAATAAATCATAACGATTCACAAAACTCAAAATTTAAATTCGTGAATTTTCCCTGAAACTAGACTCATATATCTTCTTACTAATTTTTTTCTAGAATTTTTGGTCTAGCCAATTAGTACAGTTAGTTAAAGTTTCCCCTATTGAACTGTTTAACTACTCTGACCTCTCCTCACTACAAATCAATTTTCTCCTGGTACAAAATTCAAATAACCATGCCATTTATTTCTCTTGAAATTATATTCACTAAGGAATCTAGAAATATAGACAATAACCCCTAATTATTTTTGTAAAATGTTTAGTGAATTTATAAAGTCAGAATAGGGGATTTAGAAAACGCTCTGACCCTGTCTCACTAAAACTAAAATATCTCTTAATATACACTTATTTTGCTTACTCTGTTTCTTTCATATGAAAATAGACTCAATAATATTTAATTCAATATCCCATTCATCACCTAATTCCATTTCTACAATTCTTGGTGATTTTTCAAGATCACCTCACTACTGCTGTTCAATATTGTTTTAATGCTAATTTCACTTTTTCATGATTTCTTTGTATTAACTATCATTTAGGCATACATAACACCGAAACATGTTCTTCATTAGCCATTTCAATATCTAATCATTATCAAATATTTACATACCATTCTTTATCCATATCATAAGGACATACACACAAAATGGCTAAGTCCCTATACATGCCATAAACTAGAACGTTTGTAAACGAAGATACCCATTTGGTAACTTGATAGTCGATAGTGTGAAGTGATCTCCGACGACCTCCAACCCGAGCTTGCTTTTAAGTACTCTAAAACATGGAAAAGTGAAAGAAGTAAGCTTATAAAGCTTAGTAAGTTCACATGTACAATAATAAGCATTAGCAATCAATTTAGCTTATTACTATGTTGTCATAATTTGCTTAAATAATGTTTAGTTCTTACTTTCCCATTTTACTCATCGGTAACCTTACCAAAAACTCAAAATACAAAAGACAACTTACTTAATAGCTTGCTTACATACCTGTAACATCTCACTTAACACATGAGTACCCTTTCATAATATAGGCATATTGCCAATCATGTCATAAAGAGTCACAAGCATAACTGAAAACTCATCACATACTTAATACTTGATAATCTCAATTACTTACAATCTCAATATTAAATAAGCCTTAAATGCATACCTGTACTCTTTGTTCATGTTCTCACCTTGTCGTTTCTTTGACTTACTCTTTGGATTACTGGGGAACCTTTTCCTTTTTGAACTTACCATTGTCATGTCTTGACATGGTCTTATGTGGTATCCTTGCCTTATGAACTCACTAATGCCATGCCTTGGAATTGTCTTACATGGGACCTTTGCCTTATAGTAACTTATCAATGCCATGTCTTGACATGGTCTTACATGATTTCCTTGCCATATAGAACTTATCAATGCCATGCCTTGGCATGGTCTTACATGATATCCTTATCTTACCAAATGCCATGTTCCAAACATGGTCTTACATGGTATCCTTGTCTTACCAAATGCCATGTTCCAAACATGGTCTTACATGGTATCCTTGTCTTAGTGCCAATGCCACATCTTGATCTGGTCTTACATGGAGTCCTTAATCAATGCCGATGTCATGTCTTGACATGGTCTTACATGGTATCCTTAACCGTCAATTCCTCCTTAAATGCCATGTTATGAACATGGAATTTTCCATCAATACTTCCTTAATTTCCATGGTACAACCATGGACTTTGAGATATCAATGCCTTGTCAAGTCATAGCTGAAACATACTTGCTCAAATTCTCAAGGTTAGTCGCATAACTTAATAATAACAATACTAATAACAATAATTGCATAATAATAATATGCTACTGAACTTACGTACTTACATTCTCAATCTCATCATATCATCAACTTAACTTATTCTCATCAAACTATGCTAGTCAATACTTTCTTGTTATCGTACAAAGCCATAATACAAAATATGGTCTTACATATAAATTATACAAGTTCTCTTTCCAATATCCAATTATTATCAAACATTAATCATTATATCTGAAACTCAATATTAAAGTATTTATGGCAAAAATATCAATTTATCATTCAAATATGCATAATTAAATGCTTATTAAACATATGAACTTACATCGATACCAAAATGACCATTTTACCAACTTTTCTAATTTTTGGTTTTTCTCTCGTTCTAGGTCCAAATCTCACTTTCCGGGATCTAAAACATCATATTTCACTTATTTATTTAATTTACTATTCAAAACATTCCCTAACTCAAACTTTGGTAAAATTACAATTTTGCCCCTAAACCTTTACAGAATTACGATTTTACCCCTAGGCTTGGAAATTAAAATTTATCCATTTTTCTTATGTTTTATGACACGCTGAACATTTTTCCCTTCTATGGCAACATCAAATTCCCACTCTATCATGTACTTATGAACATTAGGTATTTTTACCGATTATGTCGTTTTACTTGTTTTCACTTAAAATCGCTTAGCAAAAGTTGTTTAACATAATTTCAAGCTTCATATTCTACCATAAAACATCAAAATAAACACATTTAACCTATGGGTATTTTTCCAAATATGAAACCTAGCATAAATTATTGCTAGAATAAGCTAAATCAAGTTATCGGGACTCCAAAAACGTAAAGAACATTAAAAATGAGGCTAGAACGGACTTAATATTGAGCTTGGAAAGCTTGGAAACCCTAAATATGGCTTCTCCCATGCTATATTCGGCCTCCATGAAGAATATGGACCAATTTTGGCTTCATTTTTCCTTTTTAATTCTTTTAATTACTAAATGACCAAAATGCCCTTAAAGGCTTTTCTTTCAAATTTGTCCTATTCTTGCCCCATTTTGTCCAAACTTAAATATAATGGTCTAATTGCTAAATAAGGACGTCCACTTTAAGAACCCATTTCAATTAAATCCCCTTTATTATCTAGAACACATATTTTGCTAATTTTACAATTTAGTCCTAATTATCAAATTAGGCACTTATACATAAAATTTCTTCAAAAAATTTTCACATAATTATTTAATCAATGAATAAACCTTAAAACTTAACTGAAATAAATTTTTTTGACCTCAAATTCGTGGTTTCGCAGCCACTATTCTGTTTAGGCCCTATTTTGGGATGTTACATTTCTCCCCCCTTTAGGGACTTTTTTCCCCGAAAATCTTACCTACAAATGGGTTCAAAATTGATTTCTAGTAACACTTTTAAATTCTCATTCAGCCTTAGCATACCCATCATTTTACTACTTAAACTAAGGCTCTGAATTGGAATACCTACTGATAAGTAACTGACCTTGTTTTATCATTAACCTCATACTCTCTGATGAAACGCAACTAACTCTTATTTTCTTACCAAAATGGAAATACTCTGCCACTAAGGTACTTTCAAAAAACAAATACTTGTTTCTCTTTTGAGTGTCAATATTCTTACCTTTCGATTCTGTATACAATTTTTAATAATATGTCTCTGATTTCTGTAATTAATTTTCACTTTCCTCTAATCCATTCTACTCAATTTAATTTTGCGAATTTCTCTTCCTCAATTTAACTATTAGTACAAAGGTGACATGCAGTAACATTTAGCAATCTCATGGTTAAAACTTACTGTAGCTTTCTTCTGAAGTCACGGTGCAACCTTGGATTTCCAACCATAACAACTAAAATTTACACTCTGAATGAATTGACAACCTCAAAACGAATAACACAGATAATCCTTCGGTAGAAAAACTCATTCGTACTAAAAAGAATACACAAACTTCTTCGAGCAATCAACAATAGCTCATTTAACCTTTCGGTGATAATGCTAATTCTGTTGCACAATTCTTCGAAATACCCTCACATTTTCACACAAACATCAATACTAACTGTAATAGCTTCTGAGATACTTGAAAATCAACTTTGACTCTCTAAAAGTTTAGGTATAAGATTCAAAGTCTGGTACATGACATTTCACACTCTTACTAGTATAACTAAATCAAGTTATCATCCATCTCTGTACTTCTCAAATAATCAAATAATTATTACTGCTCTAGGCATCATAACTATTGCAAAATCTCTTGATTTCTCATTAACACATTTCTAGAAACCATAAACTCTTTATTAAAACCAAGTTGAATCATAATGGATACTTCAATTGTCAATATCTTCAACTGTTTATACTTCATTAGCATGAATTCAAGCCAAACTAAACTTCATACAATGAGAACTTTAACAATCAGACAACTTGGATTTGCAAAAATATATCTCTGATGCAACCATTCTGATATGCATTTACAACTCTGTACCATAACCTCTAGAATATGTACTATTTACTCAGGTCATTTATCTATTTATACATGAAAAATTAGCATTTACCTCTGAAGCCATGAATAAGTCAAACATACATATAACTCAATCAATTGCTCAACTGAATCAGTCTCAACTAAAAGACAATAACTTTTCAAAAACTGTTCTTCTCTATGCTGTCATGATATCTCAAACATACACTCTGTCGTGATTTCTTCAAAGTGCTAATCACAAATCATTATTACTGCATAACTCGAAAGAACATAGCATTCGGACTTTAACTCACTGATATATATATATCAAGATTATGCAAAAAATGAAAATCAATACACATGTCTGAACTAAACTACGCTGAGGCCACAATACTCATACTACTCAAAAATCATAATGCCATAATAAGACTGACTTCTCAATTACTTTAGTAAATAATGTCCCGGGTGAAAATAAAACATCTTGATCATCTGAAAGATTTAAACACAAATTTCAATAACAACGAGTGCAAAAGCAGAATCTTTATACCTCTGATAACTATACCTCTGTACTTTCATTATCAGGCCCAAACTCGTAATCATCATAAACATACTCATAATAAAAAGAAACCATTTTCATCAATAGAGCATTTTCTGTTAATGTCTCATGGCTGATACTTTGAACAATAATTTATTAATAAAAGCAAGATAATAAAATCTCAAAACATGGAGCTACACAAAATTCCTGGTAACCACATCTCATGTAGAACAATTAAGGTTTCAATAACATCTTAGAAAATTTCCAAAAGGAAAGGATAATACTTACAAGCACTGCGAACAACTATGACAGAAGCCATAAAATTTTCCTTTACTTTCATTAAGCAATAGTTAACAATATAGATCACTAGCATCATACAGATCTTACTGTCAACCTTCCATCTGCACGCTAAAGTAGAAAACTGGAATAGATAGAGCAAGATCAATCACAGCTCAAAAAAACTATAATGCTTTCATCTGTCTGTAAATTTAACTAACATTCTCATACTACAGGAATTGCATCTATGATCTTGCATATATTTATATATATCTCTGAAAGTAAATGTACACATATAATAGTCAGAAAAGATTTTTCTATAATTTCTCAACTATAAACTCTACATTCAACTATTAATACGGCTCACTTATTATTCCTCTGTCTAATTCTGTCATTACTGAATTCACATTATACCATTCACAGTTGGAATTTATTCGGAAGAAAATCTAGCAATCATATACCTTACACATCACACTTGAATGAGTGCATTAGTTGAGCTTGACCTTTCTTTTACTGTGACATTTCGATTATCTGGATGATTTTCTTATTAACCTGACATCCTTTTTGCAATTGTGTTCATTTGATAAATCATTCTAGACTCTGATTACATCGTCAATAAATCTGTCATTGAACTCTTTAGTTTTCCACTTTAGCCTATTCAATCTGAATTTCATGAAATCTCATTCTAAATTACCTTGCTGATAAGAGGGGTGAGGTTGTAACATCTCTGACTTACCTCTTACATACTCATGCATATAAGTTAACACTCATCATATTAAAATATTATCACAATTATACAATTTGCTTCAAGCAACTTAACATGCACGTTCATAATACAATAACTTCATGATCAAGAATGCAAATTAGTGCACTTATACATGCATTCATAAATATCGGGGAAAATTACTCATAGCATTCACTTAACTTCTCTAGTTATACATATAGCATCATACAAATGCCAATTTAACGTGAACACTTATCTCAATATAAACTTTCCTTTCATCTTATCTCATCTTTCATATTTCCCGAACAATCCTTATTCACAATTTATTCATTATCACATAAACATCATGAACCATTATTTTTACATTTTATGAGCCTTAACTGAACATAAATATACTATCTGTACTATCAAACTTAGCTCGGTTGGAGTGCACATCTGTCTGACAAAACATTTTATATCTGGGTCAAGAGTCGTCACACTATCATAGTTCAATATGGCATGTATAGCTAGACTCTTACTCATACTGAATATTCCAAGAACCGATTAAATCTTTGCTCTGATACCAATAAATGTAGCACCCCTTACCTGAGACCGTCACCGGAGTCGAGCATGAGGCGTTACCTGATTTAACTTACTAATTCGGGGCATAAAATTTTCTTTTAAAATTAATTTATTTACATTTATTCAATATGTCCATAAAAAGGGCCCTCGAGACCCTAAAGCATGCAATTGAAATGATTCGGGACCAAACCGGGAACATTAAAAATTTTTCGAATACTAAGACAAATCAAAACAAATTATTTCATTATTCCTTATAAAACTTCCCACCTGCATCATAGTCACTAAATAAATCATAAATCAAGTCAAAAAACTCAAAACTTAAATTTGTGAATTTTTCCTGAAACTAGACTCATATATCTTCTTAGTAAATTTTTTCCGGAATTTTTCGTCCAGCCAATTAGTACAGATTATTAGTTAAAGTTTCCCCTATTGCACTGTTTGACTACTCTGACCTCTCCTCACTATAAATCAATTTTCTGCCTGTATAGAATTCAAATAACCATGCCATTTATTTCTCTTGAAATTATATTAACTAAGGAAACTAGAAATATAAACTATAACTCCTAATTATTTTTGTATAATTTTTAGTGAATTTATAAAGTCAGAACATGGGACTCAGAAATCGCTCTAACCCTGTCTCACTAAAATTAAAATATCTCTTAATATACACTGATTTTGCTTACTCTGTTTCTTTCATATGAAAATACTCAATAATATTTAATTCAATATCCCATTCATCACCTAATTCCATTTCTACAATTCTTGGTGATTTTTCAAGATCACCTCACTACTGCTGTTCAATATTGTTTTAATGCTAATTTCACTTTTTCATGATTTCTTTGTATTAACTATCATTTAGGCATACATAACACTAAAACATGTTCATCATTAGCCATTTCAATAGCTAATCATTATCAAATATTTACATACCATTCTTTATCCATATCATAAGGACATACACACAAAATGGCTAAGTCCCTGTACATGCCATAAACTAGAACGTTTGTAAAAGAAGATACCCATTTGGTAACTTGACAGTCGATAGTGTGAAGTGATCTCCGACGACCTCCAACCCGAGCTTGCTTTTAAGTACTCTAAAACATGGAAAAGTGAAAGACGTAAGCTTATAAAGCTTAGTAAGTTCACATGTACAATAATAAGCATTAGCAACCAATTTAGCTTACTACTATGTTGTCATAATTTGCTTAAATAATGTTTAGTTCTTACTTTCCCATCTTACTCATCAGTAACCTTACCAAAGGCTCAGAATACAAAAGGCAACTTACTTAATAGCTTGCTTACATACCTGTAACATCTCACTTAACACATGCGTACTCTTTCATAATATAGGCATATTACCAATCATGTCATAAAGTGTCACAAGCATAACTAAAAACTCATCACTTACTTAATACTTGATAATCTCAATTACTTACAATCTCATTATTAAATAAGCCTTAAATGTATTGGTGTACTCTTTCTTCATGTTCTCACCTTGTCGTTTCTTTGACTTACTCTTTGGATTACTCGGGAACCTTTTTCTTTTTGAACTTACCATTGTCATGTCTTGACATGGCCTTACGTGGTATCTTTGCGTTATGAACTCACCAATGCCATGCCTTGGCATGGTCTTACATGGGACCTTTGTCTTATAGTAACTCATCAATGCCATGTCTTAACATGGTCTTACATGATTTCCTTGCCTTATAGAACTTATCAATGCCATGCCTTGGCATGGTCTTACATGATATCCTTATCTTACCAAATGTCATGTTCCAAACATGGTCTTACATGGTATCCTTGTCTTACCAAATGCCATGTTCCAAACATGGTCTTACATAGTATCCTTGTCTTGGTGCCAATGCCACATCTTAATCTGGTCTTACATGGAGTCCTTAATCAATGCCAATGCCATGTCTTGACATGGTCTTACATGGGATCCTTGCCCTACCAATGCCATGTCTTGACATGGTCTTACATGGTATCCCTAACCGTCAATTCCTCCTTAAATGTCATGTTATGAACATGGAATTTTCTGTCAATACTTCTTTAATTGCCATGGTACAACCATGGACTTTGAGATATCAATGCCTTGTCAAGTCATAGCTAAAACATACTTGCTCAAATTCTCAAGGTTAGTCGCATAACTCAATAATAACAATACTAATAACAATAATTGCATAATAAAAAAATGCGACTCAACTTACATACTTACATTCTCAATCTCATCATATCATCAACTTAACTTATTCTCATCAAACTATGTTAGTCAATACTTTCTTGTTATCATACAAAGCCACAATACAAAATATGGTCTTACATATATATTACACAAGTTCTCTTTTCAATATTCAATTATTATCAAACCTTAATCATTATATCTGAAACTTAATACTAAAGTATTATGGCCAAAATATCAATTTATCATTCAAATATGCATAATTAAATGCTTATTAAACATATGAACTTACCTCGATACCAAAACGACCATTTTACCAACTTTCTCGATTTTTGATTTTCCCCCGTTCTAGGTCCAAATCTCACTTTCTGGGGTCTAAAACATCATATTTCACTTATTTAATTAATGTACTATTCAAAACATTCCCTAACTCAAACTTTGGTAAAATTACAATTTTGCCCTAAACCTTTACAGAATTACGATTTTGCCTCTAGGCTTGGAAATTAAAATTTATCCATTTTTCTTATGTTTTATGACACGCTGAACATTTTTCTCTTCTATGGCAACATCAAATTCCCACTCTATCATGTACTTATGAACATTAGGTATTTTTATCGATTATGTCATTTTACTCGTTTTCACTTAAAATCGCTTAGCAAAAGTTGTTTAACATAATTTCAAGCTTCATATTCTACCATCAAACATCAAAATAAACATATTTAACTTATGGTATTTTTCCAAATGTGAACCCTAGCATGAATTATTGCTAGAATAAGCTAAATTAAGTTATCAGGACTCTCAAAACGTAAAGAAC
This sequence comes from Gossypium hirsutum, assembly GCF_007990345.1. NCBI lineage: Eukaryota > Viridiplantae > Streptophyta > Magnoliopsida > Malvales > Malvaceae > Gossypium > Gossypium hirsutum. The sequence continues at coordinate 91,620,640 of NC_053426.1, forward strand.
ATTAAAAACGAGGCTAGAACGGACTTAATATTAAGTTTGGAAAGCTTGGAAACCCTAACGATGGCTTCCCCCATGCTATATTCAGCCTCCAAGAAGAAGATGGAGCAATTTTGGCTTTATTTTCTCTTTTTAATTTTTTAATTACTAAATGACCAAAATGCCCTTAAAGGCTTTTCTTTCAAATTTGTCCTATTCTTGCCCATTTTTGTCCAAACTTAAATATAATGGTCTAATTACTAAATAACGACCTCCACTTTAAGAACCCATTTCAATTAAATCCCCTTCATTATGTAGAATACACATTTTGCTAATTTTAGAATTTAGTCCTAATTATCAAATTAGGCACTTATACATAAAATTTCTTCACAAAATTTTCACACAATTATTCAATCAATGAATGAACCTTAAAACTTAATCAGAATAAATTTTTTTAACCTCAAATTTGTGGTTTCACAACCACTATTCCATTTAGGCCCTATTTCGGGATGTTACAAGTCGCTAGAATGTTCATTTGCCTTACCTAGTAATGTTTTGCTGCCTTGCTGGCTCCTATTTTACTTGAGGACAAGTAAAAATTCAAGTTTGGGGGTGTGATTGTAGTAGAAAGAACATATGTTTTCTCCCTACTTATTGTTTATACTGTTCCCATTTAGTTACCCTTAGCATACATTTTAGTATGTTTAGTTTAGTAAATTAGATTTTTATAACTCAGTGAATCCTAGCCAATTTTATCTTTAATTTTGGTATCTTTTTCCACTAATGTCGCTACTTGAGATAATTCTGGATTGCATTCAGAATTGTCGCTACAGTTGACAAATATTCGTAGTGACGTTACAGGAGTTAATTCCAGATGACGTTTAGAATTGTGCGGCAGTTGAGAGTTGTCTGATAAGAGCCAACCATGAGTGAGATGTCCAATCTAGTGTAACTACCCTGTGCGAACAAGGATAGAAGAATCATAAGAGAATGACACCTATACTATTGAGGAAGATATAAAAGGATAACCTGAGAAGAATGAGGAAGGAATTTTTTGGTGTATCACCACTCTCTTACCTTATTTTTAAGCTTGCGGCTATGGCAGCTTCAGCTTTGTTTGGGTGAGCCAATGTGAAGACTAATATAGATCCACTCCTAACGAGGAGATCTAAGTGCAGAATAAGGGGAAATGGATAGATTCAATCGAGTAGCATAGGAATAGTATTCTCCATTTAATTCTTTCTCATTTCTTGAAAACGCCGATGATTACTTTAAGTTTTCTTAAAAATGCTTTGTTAAATGTTATCTTATTAAACTTATTTTTGTTGTTTAATCTTGTGGGTTTTAAAGTTCTAAACACGAAAGTGTTATTGCATTTAGTAACACTGGAAGGTGCAGTGATAGTTTGAGCTAATAAGCTTTTTAGCGGAAGTTGAGTAAGGACTAAAAGAATTTAGTCCACTTATTCTTAATAGTACCCTATTGCCATCATCGAACGGTGAGGTTAATGTGCATGGTTAAGTCTCAAATTAAACCACAGAGTGGCATTCGATACAATATACATAAATTTTTTTGTATCAACAATCACCTATCTTTTATACCGTGTGAGTACTTAGTATACTCTGAAGATTCATATTGAGGATCCCAGTTTAACCATAGCATACTTTATCTTATTGTTTTCGAATTATTACTTCGACAGCTATACTCACAATTTACATCATTTCTATCTAGTTATTGCACCATCATTAATAGACAAAAGACAACCATCCATGTGGAATAGATATCCGACAAACTCGCGTTTGTCTACTATACTTGCATCGACAGTGTATGTGTAACACCCCTAACCTGTATCCATTGCCGGAACAGGGTTACGAAGCATTACCAGAGTTTTTCAGAATGTTTACAGATAATTTAAGTCAAACTTTATTCATTTGCTAAGATTATTCAAAACGTCCATTAAATGGACCTCGAGGCCCAAAATAAGCAATGGAATCGAGTCGAGACTTAATCGAAAACTCTAAAAAAATTTCGTGAGTTTTCAAAAATTTTCCAAGGTGTAGGGCCCACATGCCTATGTGACCCTAGGGCATTCCCATGCTACAGGCCATGTTCGACCCCGTGTAACTCTCTGGCTTGTGTCACACGGCTAGCCACACGCCCATGTGAGTAGGCCGTGTGATTAATTAAATACTTCAAAATTAGGTGCAGGTTTCATACGGCCAAGACACGCCCGTGCTCTAGGCTGTGTAGCACACACGGCTGAGACACAAGCCCGTGTCTCTGCCAGTGTGCTCAATTCTGAGTATTCTACTTTCTTGAATTTAAGATACAGGGGACATACGGCCTAACCACATGCCCATGTACCAGGCCGTGTGTCACACACAGTCTAGACACATGCCCGTCTGTCTGCCCGTGTGGACAAAATGAAGCCATTTCTAGCTTTATTTCTCACCCAAAAGTTTTACTAAGTTCCTACACCAAACTTACATCCAAACACTAACCAATCCAAGCATTGAATTCAAGCAATTTATAACATCTAATATGATACATTGTTACATGCATTCATGCTTTTAATCTTACCTTTTATAACCATACTCATTTAACCATTCTCAATTAATCAATATTAAACACTTATGTTATCTTCATAAAATAAACTTAATACATACACACATATACCAAAACATAATCATCACTAGCCATTCCAATGACTAGATTTCAATAATCATTTACATTTACATGACAATATGGCTAATTTAAACTATACATGCCATTATAACCACAATTGTTTTACCATATGTATCAAAATGAGCTGATGGATAGTGTGAGTTATCTCCACCAAGCTTCCAATCCAACGAGCTTCCAACTTACTATAAAACAGGTAAATAAAACTAAGTAAGGATATAATGTTTAGTAAGTTCGTATAACATGGTACTTAACTTACCATTTATTATATTGCGAGATAAACATGTAAGGCACATCCAATCAATTTGATTTCAAGCCCTACACATATCCTCATTGCCCTTGTTAGTCATATATTCCATAATAACATCAAGAAACATATATAGGCTCAACACAATCAGATTTTCGAATATATATATACTTTTCATATCACGTATCCATATAACACGTATAAATCATATATTTATATTACAAGTATATTTTCATAACAATTCATCTCGAGTTTAGATTATTCCATGTCAGAACTTTACTCCTCTAATTTGAAATATCAATGTCACATGAGTAGTACACTCAAGGTGTACAAATCTATAATTAAGGATGAACATACTCATCAAATAAATTTCATATACAAATAACATCATCTCATTTTTCATGTATCCCTTATCATATATCATCATTTCATGTATTTCAAGCAGATACGTGTAATAACTCGTTTCTTATTCATATCTTCTAATGTCTGGATTGTTACCCGTTGAATTTATTCAGAATATCGATGGATACACAGGTAGTATACTCGAGGTGTACAATTCAGGATCTATCAATTTATGTCCAATCGTACCCATAACGTACTATTTTAGAGAGTACACTCTCGAGCCACACATATATACAACAGGATTACCAATCCAGAGTAAATCCTGTCTCCAATATATATACTCAATAGAGCTTAGTCAGGATTACCAGTCCAGGCTAAATTCTTTTTAAGACATATGCTCTAAAGCGCTTGATTTGGATTACCCGTCCGGGCTAAATCCATTCCATAACATATGCTCGAGAGGACTTATATCAATAAGGGAAATCACATTTATCCATCGATTTTCATTTATTCAAATGGGATTTAACATTTTTCAAGCGTTATCAGGCATGTGATTATTTCATACATCTATAACATTCATATAATTCAAATAAACACATTCCACATTCATTTCAAGCATAAAAGTAACATTTTTATCATTTATCATTTATCAGGCATTATCATTTATTTCAGGCATTATCACTTATCGGGCTTTGTCGGATATGCTTTCAATGTTATATATATATATGATATTTATACAATTCACAATCACAACATTTAATTCAATCATATAAATATACACAATTTAGTTACACGAACTTACCTCGACAAATGTTCATGTACATAAAATCTACTAATCCGATATTTTCCTCTTTTCCTCGTTTTAACTCTGAATTTGGTCTATCCGAATCTATATGAGTAAATTTAACATCAATTTATCACATTTCAAATTCAAGTGGACTCAATTTATATCCTAGGAAAAATTACCATTTTGCCCCTAACTTTTCTATAAATTCCAACTTCGTCCCTAGGCTTGGAAAACAAAATTTATACAATTTTTTCCCCTATTCCAAGCCTAGCTAATATTTTAATATACAATTTACAGCTCATATATTCTATAAATTTTAGAAATTTTCTTCAATTTTCTCAACTTTACATTTTAATCCCTAAATCATTTTTCTATCAAAAAATCACTTTGTAAAAGTTGTTTATCTATCAACAACCTTTCATTTTCTACCATAAATTTTCACATTTTCAACATGTTCATCCATGACCTAACTTTCATACTTTGATAACTTTTCTTCCTAGCTGCATCAGTCAAAATCAGAGCGCTTTTGTGCCAGGGAGGATGGTACATGATAATATTCTAATTGCACATGAGCTCATTCACTATCTTAAAAGTTTTAAAAATGGACCTAACAAAGGGTTCTTTCTCAAGCTTGATATGAGCAAAGCATACGATCATGTGGAGTGGGACTTTATTGAAACAATTATGAAGAAGATGGGATTCAATGAGAAGTGGATTGTCAAAATTATAAATTGCGTTCGTTCGATTAAATATACGGTTAAATGTAATAATATATATTATCACCCCCGACAGGGTTATCTGTCTAGGGGACCCCCACTCCCCTTATCTATTTTTATTCTGCATGGAAGCATTTTTGAGAATGCTCATCCAAGCTAAGGATAATAATATCCTAAGTGGAATCCAAGCCAGTAGAAATGGTGTAACAACCCGATTTCGGGCCTAGTTAGAATAGTGGTTTTGAAACCCCTATTTCGAGGCTAGAGAAATTATTTTTAATGATAGTTTATGTGTTATACCATGATCATATGAATGCATGAAAATTTTGGTGAAATAATTTTAGCGGTTTCATGTTTAATTGCGAAAAAGGACTAAATCGCGTAAAGGTCAAAAGTTTTTTTTTGCTAGCTAAAGGTGTCAAATAGCTATAGAACATTAAATTAGGGTCTTTATTGAGTAAATGGACCATAAATATGTTAGTGGCTGATCAAGGAGACAAAAAAAGGTTGAAAAGTCAAAGTCGGTGTGCATTAGGTGACTTTTTTGGTAATAAAATAAAACAAAAAGAAAAAAATTGTTGTCATCTTTTCATCTTCTTTCTTCCCCACCGAAAATACCAGCAAAGAGGGGGTTTTGAAAGCTCAAAAATTTTAGCAACTTATTGATATGTGATATTCGCGGCAGGTTTTAAAAATTTATAATAAATCGTTCTTGAAACTAACTATTATCACGATGAAGGCAAGTGTACCTATCGAACAGTAGTATAGCTTTAGCAAGATCGGATTGTCGAACCCAAAGGAACCAAGAGTACTAGTAAGTCGAACCCAAAGGAACCAAGAGTACTAGTAATTACTTTCTTTTTATTATCTAACCTAAAAATTAAGGGTTTTGTTTATCTAAATTAATAAACTAAACTAAGGGTGCACAAAGAGAAAATTGGGGAAAAGCTTTTGGGAAAACTCAATTGATTAAGACAATACCCAAGGAAAAATCCACCTAGACTTCACTAGTTATTTGACTCTGAATCAGATGGTTTATTCATTTGACTTGATCCGTAGAAATCCCTAAGTTATATTATTATCTCTCTTGAGAATAATAACGTCTAACCCTAGGTTGATTAATTGAAATCTCTTTCTAATTAACACCCTAGTGTTGCATTAACTCGATCTATGGACTTCCTTATTAGGTTTCACCCTAACCTAGCAAAATCTTGTCACCCTATCTCTAGGCGTGCAATCAACTTCGCTTAACTACAACAAATTTACTCTTAGACAGGGACTTTTGCTCCTCTGAATAAGCGCATTAATTTGAATCAATATCCTGGAATATTAAAACAAGAATTAAGAACACATAATTAAGAACAAGTCAAATATTTATCATACAATTCAGATAATAATAACAAGATCCATCTTAGGTTTTATTCCTCTTAGGTATTTAAGGGGTTTAGTTCATAATTATGAAAGAAAACATCTCAAAAGAATAAAGATAACAAAACATAAAGAAAACCCAAAACTCTTGAAGGAAATTGAAGGGAGATCTTCAGTCTTGACGATGAATCAGGTGTCTGAGATGGATCAATCGGCTTTCCTTGAGTAATTCCTTACCTCCTACTCTGTGTCTCCCTCCTAATTACCTCCTCGGGTGTTTAAATAGGCTTTAGAATGCCTAAAATCCCTCAAGAGTGGCCTTTTTCGAATATAACTAAACTTGGGCTCGACAGAGACACGCCCGTGTGACACGCCTGTGTGTGATTTCTTCAATCCGTGTTCAAGGCTGTTACCTAGCCACGGGCCTGTGGTCTACCCGTGTAAGTCGTGCTTTGATTTTTCCAAATGGACACGGCCGTGTGGCTTACCCGTGTGAGGAAGTCTAGGCCGTGTTGATTTCCCATGTTGGTCCATTTTCTCTGTTTTAGGCCCATTTCTCGCTCTTTTTGCTCTCCTATGCTCACCTACGTATAAAACATGAAATTAAAGGATTAGGAGCATCAAATTCACCAAATCTAAGGAGAATTCATCCAAAAATATGCTAAGCATGAGGTGAAAATATGTATAAATTATGGTTTATCACTTATATCCCTTACAAGTAAGTGATTTAGATGCCTATTTTTTATAATTGTTGTACTTTTGGAACCCTTGTAGCATGAACTAGCTAATGGAGGGACTATTTTGTGAAATGGTTTATAGTTTAGGGATTTTCCATGAAAGGATTTATGCTGTTTGCTGAATTTTTATGGAAGAAAATGAGTCTTGGTTGTATAATAAACAACTTTAGTGAAAGGATTTTCATGGAAAACACCTAAAAGGGCTATTTTGTAAAAGTTATAAAATAGGTTGTAATTGTGTGAAATAGTGGAAATTTGGGGTTGTCATAAGAGTAATAATTGGTCAGTTAGGCTTGGCTAATAAGGAAATTCGATAAAAATGAATTTCTGGGCCTAAGGGTAAAATGGTCATTTTGTGAAAGACCATTTTGCCAAAAATATGAATTTTGATTGTCCAAATTTATTTAGAGATTAAATGAGTGAATTTCATGATGTTAGATCAAGAAAATCGAGATTTGGGCTTAAATCAAGAAAGTGCGTGGTTAAAGACAAAAAGAGAATAATTAGTCGAAATTGCATATGAGGTAAGTCCGTGTGATTAAATGAGCATGATATTTATGCCATTGTTATTATACTTGGAAATCTATATTGCCATGATTGTGTTAAAGTTTATGTTGATGATATTGTATATGAGAAAGTGATGTCAAATGTAAATAACATTTGTGTGTTGATTGAATGCTTGGAGATTTGATGGAATATGAAATTCCATTGAAACGAGTATGTTGTATGTAAATAATCCAACTACATTGTTATTATATGTGTTTAAATTGATATAGCATGAATTGCTTGGTTGTGGAAATGATTATGTCTGATGAATATTGAGATAGTAGAATTCTCATTTGAACCTTAAGAAACAATTCGGATATTCATGCCATGACTTTCAGGTTATTTGTGTCTCAGTGTAAGACATGTCTGGGACATGCATCGGCCACATTATGAGAGCCAGTGCAAGACCATGTCTGGGACATGGCATCAGCATTGAGACGAGAGCTAGTGTAAGACCATGTCTGGGACATGGCATCGGCACGGATATGTGAGAGCTAGTGTAAGACCTGGGACATGGCGTCGGCCTCGATTTTGATAGTCAGTGTAAGACCATGTTTGGGACATGGCATCGACTTGATGGATGAGCCAGTGTAAGACCATGTTTGGGACATGGAATCGGGATTATACCCTATGTTTGAGGCTTAGTGAATATCCGATAGCTTTCTGAATAGTTCAACGGTGAGAGTTACGATTTAATCTAAATGAGAAAGGTTATGACTATATTGTGAGTGGTACAGGTACTTACATGAAATTGATGAGATTTAAATTCAATTCATGTTATATGATTAGTAAGAAATGAATATGAGCATGTTGAGTAACACATGTATGTATGCCAAGCTCATGAGAAATGATTTCAGTTTATGATGCACATTTAGTGAAGATGTAAATAGGTAATTCATGCTTATAAGAATGATTTTGTGATGACGATATGATTATAGGTCTATACATATGATGTATGAATATGTAACCTTACCAATGTGGTGAAAATGAATTAATATGGTGTGATAAACGTACTATCGTTAATTTACACTAAAACAGTTTTGGACAGCAACCATAGGACGAATTTAAAAATTCACCAAAAATTATGGAAATTGATTTAGAGGCTGAATAAAATATGAAATTAAAGCCTAATGAGTCTTCACATAGAAGAAATGGTGTAAGAAAAAGAGTTTCATATTATGAAATATTTTAATTGTTGTGACATAGAGTCAGAATGACTTTGAAATCCCCTGTTCTGATTTGAGAAAATCATTGAAAATTGTACAAAAATAGTTATGAGTTATAATTTATATTCCTAGAATTATTAATAAGTCTATTTTCAATAGAAATAGACAGGAACTTCATCCGAGTCCCGTATTAGGAGATAATTATTTTTTAGTGAAGAGGGGTTAGAACTGTCAAACAGCAAAAAAGGGTAAATTTAAGGAATAAACCATACTAATTGGCTAAACCAAAAATTCTAAAAATTTTATGATAAGGAGATATGTGAGTCTGGTTTTAGGTAAAATTATCATAACTTAATTTGGAGTTCTGTAGCTTTAGATATAAATAATTTAGTGACTATGACTCGAGAAAATAGCTTGACTGGAACATGAGTAAAAATGCAAATAGGGTCGTATTACAATGAGAAGCAAGTTGATAAATTGCTTATTATTTTCATATGGTCTTACTAAACTATAAAGCTTACTCCCTTCCTTTCCTTTCATTTAGTGTTTTCTGGTTAGCTTGGGGTTGGAGATCGTCGGAGGTAGCCTCGCACTATCAAGTTGCTATCTTTGGAATATTTAAGCATATATTAGAAATTTCAAGTGAGTGGCATGTATAAGGATCTAGTTGATTGACATGTATTATTTTGCTTTGGCCAAATGTGTTGGCTTATATTGAGTTATATGTATATGGCCATGAGATGTGGCTCATATTGATTTTGGCTTGTAAGCCTAGCTATTCATGTCATGTCTAATATTTATAAGGTGGTTATGTTTGTTTGCCATGCATGGTTAGTAATATGACATGTGTGTTGGATGTATGCTCTATGACTAATTGAGGTGGTCATAGCCATGTAGTAATCACATGTTATAAACACAACGTGATAATGATTGAACTTGAGTGCTTGATATATAAGTTGGTAACCATAGTATAATGGTAAAAGTGGTCATCAAAATGACAAGTCTTATGAATGTGAAATAAGGAATCTAGACTTGGTATTGCATGAGTAGATGCATTACTTGTAAGAGGACATGTTAATGTTAAGGATATGTCTTAATGAAGAGTGTTCAATCACTAAAATGACGTCATGATTTGCGATTTTGATGTGCATAAGGTTGTAACAGATTATGGGTAACATGAAGGCTTGGAAAATAACCTAAGTGTTGGCCACACGGGCTAAGATACGGCCGTGTGTCTCAACCGTGTGAGGGACACGACCTGGAGACACGGGCGTATGGCCCGATCGTGTGGTTCGATGTGCATGCTGACATCATAAATAGAGAGTTACACGGCTTGAGGACACGGGCGTGTCCCTATGTCCACACAGTCGTGTGACCCTGTTTCATAGGAAAACTTTCTAAGTTTTCCTAACACTTCTCAAAGTTCTATGTCTTGTCCCGAATCGATTCCGATGAATGTTTTGGTCTTCGTAGACCCAAATACGGGACGACATGCATGTGTTTGAAAGGTTTTGAATAAAAAGAGATTTTATGGCTCTATTTTTGCATGAATGTGTATGTTTAAGCCTGATAATGCCTCGTACCCTATCCGGCATCGGACATGGGTAAGAGATGTTACAAATGGTCCTAGGATAAATTACTTATTTTTTGCCGACGATGCGCTTTTATTGTGAGAAATAAAAAGAGTGATGTTGAAATTTTGGTTAATATGCTTAATATTTTTTCTAACATTTCAGGACCAGCGATTAATTTCGAGAAGTCAATGGTGCAATTTAGTCCCAACACTACTAGAGCTTAAAGAAACAACTTCAGTAATCTTCTAGGCATGACAGTGGTGGAAAACCTGAACACTACCTGGGCCTTCCCATTCCAATTGGTAAGAAGAAAACAACGGCCTTCAAAGAGACTAATAATAGATTGTCTTGTAGGATCAATAGCTGGACCAAGAGGTTGCTCTCTTTTGGTGGCAAAGAAGTCTTCATCAAAGCGGTTCTCCAATCTATACCAACATATGCACTGTCAATTTTTTTATCTCCCAAAGGAGTGATCGAGGATATCCAAGCCAAGCTAAGTAAAACGTGGTGGGCGGGAAAAGATAAAGGCAGATTTTGGACTATGGTCCCTTGGAAGACTCTGTGCAAACCGAAGGGCATAGGAGGTCTTGGAATTAGAGATGTTCAGCTTTTCAGTTTGGCTCTATTAGGGCGTCAAGGATGGAGGCTTATAAACAAAAAAGATTCTCAATATTTTAAAGTACTATCTTCGAAATATTTCCCTGAGGGTAATATTTTTAAAGCCAAAAAAGTGAACAAAGCTTCTTTTACCTGGTCGAGTATTGCGGCAGTGGCGGAAGTTCTTAAAAACGAATTTGGGTGGCAGGTGGGGAATAAAGAAGTGATAAATATCCTGGGTGAAAACTGAGGAATGGAAGGTCTAAATGGGGAAACAATTAGAAGAGACAGTTTCAACCAAAATGTGATGAGCATGAAAGACCTGTGGCTTGAGGATAGGAGAAGTTGAAATGTTCAGAAAGTTAAAAGTGTGTATGAGCCTGATTGGGGCTATAAGATTTGCAACATACCAATAGGGGACGAGGGCCAAGATGATAAAGTTATTTGGTTCCACAATCCTCATGGATGCTTTAAGTCAAAGTCTACTTACTCATGGTTGCTATTGAAAGAAATAGGGTATGGCCCACACAGGACTTTTTGGAAAGCTCTATGGAAGCTTGATACATTACCAAAGATTCGTGTCTTTACTTGGCGTGTGGGGCATGAAATCCTCCGACGAACAAAAAGATTGCTTCTATTAGACACGGTTTTGACAAGGGATGCCCAAGGTGTGGAGCTGAAACCGAGACTCTACTACACGTATTAAAAGACTGTCTGACATCTCGTGTGGTTCTCTCTTTAGCTGGATGGTCCAACAGCACTATTTCAAAGAAGTATGGTCACTGTATTGACTGGCTAGAAGACATGATGAGAGTGCTTGACAAGAGAGTAATGGCCGATCTCATGGCAATTTTATGGAACTATTGGAAAAATAAAAACAATTTCATCTTCAGAGGAAAAGAAAAGGAGGCCAAGATAGTTTGGGAAAGAGCTAGCACCTTGATTAAGGAGTTCCAAATATGAAACTTTATAAATGAGCCTTTGATTTCACAAAATAGCACAGGCATGAAGTGGGAAAAACCTCTAAAGGGTTTCACAAAAATTAACTTCAATGCTACAGTGGGTGAAAATGGAATCGGGTATGGGGCAATTGCTAGAGATGATGAAGGCTTTATTTTAGGAGGTGGTAGGGGCTTTATAGGGTCAAGGTTGTCGGTGGAAGAGGCAGAGTGCGTGGCTTTGGAAGAAAGCATTAAAATTGCATGCAAATTGAAAATAAAGAGCGTGTAATTTTTGACACGGATCACGTAGGGCGGGTTAATAGGAGAAGGAACTTAGCTTCTGACGTCACCTTAATAGGCATGCGAATTAAGACATGCTTAGCTGAGTTCGGCAACTTTAATTCGGCCAAATTAACTTGGACCAGACGAAATTGCAATACTGTAACCCATTTGATTTGTAAAAAAATGTACATTGAGGCCAAAATGTGTTTTTTCGAAATGGATTATCCGTCGAAAATCTATAATGCTGTAATTTGCGATGTTACTTAATAAATTGAGTTGACCCTTGTGGTCTTTTTATTTTCACCAAAAAAAAAGCTATCCCAGTTTCAAAAATATCAAAATCACTAAAAATGGGACAATAAAACTTACCCAATTTGGCCAAGAAAGCTTTCTTTCTCTTTCCTAAGGTTTCCATGAAATATTTGGGGAAGAAGATAATATAAAATGATTTTTATTTCTATTTAATAATTTATCATCTTTTAATTGTTTTGATTTCCAATTTAGTCCTTAGCCTTTTTCTAATTTTCCATGGATGAATAATCCAAAAATATCTACTAACTTTTTATTAATGGGCTAATTACCATATAAGGACCTCAAGTTTTGAATTCCATAGCTATTTAATCCTTCTAGCTACTAGAATTCAACTTTTGTATTTTATGCGATTCGGTCCTTCCCATGATTAAGCACATAATCGGTAAAATTTTCTTATAAGAATTTTCACATGACATTTCAAACATAATACGTACCATGTAATAAAAAATAAATTTTATTTTTAGCTCGTTGTGGTCCCGATATCACTATTCTGATTTCAACAAAAATGGATTGTTACAACTCTCCCCCTTAAAAATTTTCGTCCTCAAAAATTTGTAATAGTAAATAGATTTGGATATTACTTTCTCATGTTTTCTTCCAGTTTTTCCCAAGTAAGCTTTCTCTAGATCATATCATTATTAGAAAACTTTTACCGAAGTTACTTTTTATTTCTCAGTTTTCTCACTTCATGTGACAGAATTCTGATCAATTCTTCACTATAACTCATGTCAAGCTGAATTTCAATATCCATCGGAGGAATAACAGAAAATGTATCTGATTAATACCATCCGGTAAGCAACACTTCCAACTCTTTCAGTAAATTTCATGCAATTCAATAAATTAAGGACTTAATTTGCCTTTATAGTCAAACCGGAAAACATTCTTCCATAGTAAATTTTCAGAAACACTTTGTCGCCAACTTGAAACTCTATTTCTTTTCATTTAAAATTCACATAAAATCTCTGACAAATCAGAAGCTGCTTTAAACTTATCTCAGATCTTTTCTACATTTTCTTCTATTTCACGAATCGTATCAACTCCATGTATCTTTTCTTACCAAACTTAGTCCAATAATATGTAATTTCGACTAAAAACAATTATTTCTTTTCCGTTTGCCCTCAAATTCTAAAATATAGAAACATATCTTCAAGGATCAAAATAACACACTCGGACTAACCATCAGTCCGAAAGCGAATTCTAATATCAAAAATTGTAACTTACCAAAGGTTCTTATAATTTATTCAGAAATCAAGAAGTGAACCATAAACTGTGGATCTCTTTCAAACATATTGAAGATTGAGACTCCATATAGCTTGACAATTTCAGAAACTTATATCTCATTCAATCTATCAAGTGAATAATCCATTCATACTGAGATAAAATGTATGAACTTTGCCAAACAATTGGTGATTACTCAAATAACATCTTTCTTTTTCCAAGACGGGAGTAATCCCTACATAAAATTCATAAAAACTTTATCCCATTTCCGTTCCAGTGTCATCACTAGCTATAACAATTCTAAAAGTATCAGTGCCTGATATTTAGCTTTAATCTGCTGACATATTAAACATTTAAACATAATTTCAGAGACATCACATTTCATTCTAGTTCACCAATACATCTTTTTCAATTTATCATACTTCCCGGATGACAGATATATTACTATTGTGAGTTCCGTATAAAATTTTCTGTACAAGCTTTAATTTCTTCAGTACACAGGCTCTATCTCGGAATAACAGCCAATCATCAAATTCAAATCTGATATCCTGAATCATTAATTATTTCACTCTGTACCCGTTTAACTTATAACTCATTATCACTCTCATGTGCTTCACCGATCTATTGTAGAAACATCAGCTGAGTTAGCCTTTTTCTAATTTTCCATGGATGAATCATCCAAAAATATCTACTAACTTTTCATTAATGGCCTAATTACCATATAAGGACTTCAAGTTTTAAATTCCATAGCTATTTAATCCTTATAGTTACTAGAATTCAACTTTTGCATTTTATGCGATTTGGTCCTTCCCGTGATTAAGCACATAATCGGTAAAATTTTCTTATTAGAATTTTCACATGACATTTCAAACATAATATGGACCATGTAATAAAATAAAAATAAATTTTATTTTTGGCTTGGATTTGTGGTCTCGAGACCACAAATCTGATTTCATTAAAAATGGGTTGTTACAATATGCTTGCACATTATTGTTGTGCCATCTACAGCTGATCAATGTGTAGGAGACCGTTAGAAGGCATTTTGGGCCAATCCTGGAAGCAATTTTGCAACATGGGGGACCCGATGTTGCAACATAAAAAGCGGAATGAAGAAAGTAAAAAATTGCCTTCAATGTCGCAACATAGCCTAAGGGTGTCGCGACATACTCTTCAAGATAGTTACAGAGTAGAATGGTTGTTATGTCGTGACATAGGTCCTAGTATGTCACGACATCGACTCTGTGACGAGAATAAAACATTAAGTAGGGGCATTTTGGTCTACACAATCAAACTTAAAGCTCGAGAACGTCAGCTAACCTAGGGTTAAGGATGATGGCTACCTGAAGACTATAAATAAGCTCCTTTGGCACACATTATAGACATTATTCGATTAGTTGAGATTCTCTCTTTAGATTTAATTTCATTTTCTTCGGTTTTTAGAGTTTTTTTTGTTCTTTATTTTCTTTCAAGAGATCTAAGTTGTAAAGGAGATCAACACTTATGGATTCACATTCATTATTAATATCGATCGGGCTTTTCTTAAACTCTCTACTATTCATTCATTATGATTAATTGTTCATCTACTTCATGTTGTTTATGAAAGCCATGAGAAACTAATCCTTCTATAGGGGATTAGGAAGTGGAAGCTTGATCTTTTAATTGTCTTGTAAGGTTATTCAATGGATTAATTGTTTGGGAAAGGAAGAACTTGAAACAAACCCTAGGCCTGACAACCCTGGGAACATCAAGGTGGGAATTAACCAAAAATTGGTATTTCCCATTCATGAACACCTTAACCCCAAACCAGTCTGGATAGTGAGGTTAGAATATAAGTAGTTCTTGCTAACTCGTTATGTTAGTAGAAGATTAGAATATCTTGATAAGGTAGAAACTAGTTGCTTGACGAAGAACCCGAGACGATAGTTGATTGAGATTGATGAAGTGAGCTAATCACCTATCTTTAGATTTGATTCACTTTATTTCTCTCTATCTCTTGCAATTTTAATTCTTTTATGTTATTTTATTTTATTAATTTAAAAACCCTAAAAATATCTCTTATTTTACTATCGTACTATAACTAATTTAAAAGTATTAGTTAGGTCTTTAAGTGTTTAGGTTAAGATTGATTTAGTAGTTGCCTCCCTTGGGTACGTTCCTTGGAGTATTCACTTATTCCGTTGAAAAATCTATATTACAACTTGACTCATATACTTGCGGATACCGCCTTATAATTCTCCATTTTATTGTAGTATTCACACTTTGGACGTTAGTATGTTCGGAAGTGGTTAACAGGATATCCTTAAAAAATCTGACATAGTTTGGTATCTACTCAAGAGCTTCTACCAATAGGATGTTGATGTGAAGTTGCTTGAGAACGTCTAGGAACTTCTTAAACTGGACTTCCTATTTCTGCTTCAGAAGTTTTTGAGGGTAAGGTTGTGGAGGATTCTTTATTTGCATTGTATAATTTGTCTATTGTGGCATTTTTGCATCTAACAAAGATGTTAGTTTATTAGAATTGACTGGTTTAGATGTTAGCTTATTAGGTTTTACAGATTCTAGTTCTAGTGAAGTTGAATTTTTAACACTTGGTTGAACTTCCACTTTATATCAAGCTTCACTTGGCTCATTTTCAACTTCGACGGTGTTAGGCTCTACTGTCTTTCCACTCTATAAATTCAATGCATTATAATGTTCCTTCCTCGAATTTCTTAGCTTCTCTATATCACTAGGCAAAGTGCCTTGTGGTCGGTTTCTAAGTTCAACTACAAGCTGGCCTATTTGGTTCTACAGGTTTTTCAATGTGGTTGTTTGGCTTTGGATTAAGGCATCATTTTTTGCTATGTATGCCTTTAAAAGGTTTTCTAAGCAATTGAAAGGTTCAACTTGAGTTGATTTCTAAATTTGTTGGCTAAATCCATGTGGCTGGGTTGATCTAGGTTGTGCGTAAGTGTGACTAGGTCTAGCCCCTTAGTTACTCCAAGAAAAATTTGTGTGGTTTCTCTAAGATGGGTTATAAAAATTGGATTGTAGTCCTTGCCTACCTTGGTTTGGGTTCTGGTTCTGGTTACCCATGTAATAAATAGGTTCTGGGTTTTATGGGAAATCTTTGAAGAAGTGCCCTTCCCCACAATACACACAGGCAATATTCTTGAATTGATTGGGTGGCTGAGCTGCAACATTATTAAACCCATTTGTAGTAATTTTTTCAAGCATTGAGGATATCAAAAATACCTGAGTTGCAAGTGAAGTGAGGGCATCCACTTCATGTACTCCTGCGACCGGTCTTCTTGAAGCCGCTTAATTGGTTAGCCACTGGTAGTTATTACCGGTAATTCTCTCAATAATTTCATTAGCCTCATTATAAGACCTAGAAAGGAGAGCATCATTAGTAGAAGCATCTACTACCATCCTCGTGTGAGCATTGAGACCATTGTAGAATGCCTCTAATTAGATGCAATGCGGGATTCCATAATGAGGGTATTTTCATAATAGTTCTTTAAATCTTTCCCACGCTTCATACAAGGACTCATCATCCATTTTTTGGAAGGTAGTGATCTCATTCTGCAACTTTGCATTCTTGTTAGGTGGGAAATATTTCATAAGGAAGCATTCTGCTAACTCCTTCCATGTGGTAATGGAATCTGGTGGCAATGAGTTCGACCAAGCTCGAGCTTTGTCCCTTAGTGAAAATGGAAACAACTTTAATATTAGTGCATCTTCAGGTACTTTGGCTACCTTGAAGAAATCACTCACCTCCATAAACAGTATAAGGTGAATGTGAGGATCTTTAGCAGGCATTCCACTGAATTGGCCCACTGTCTAAAGCATATGGAACATGACCAACTTCAGCTCAAATTGTTGTGCCTTGATTTTGAGTCTCATAATACCTAGATTAAGCTCATGAAACAATGGCACAACATATTGTCTTAGAGCTCTATCCCTATCATCAGCAATAAGGATAGGTTTTTGAAGTTCATCTCTTCGGTCCTTTTTTGAGCTACTTGTCTTCTTCTTTGTCTGAAAGTTCATTCTATTTTAGAATCTATAAGGAGTAAGTCGATAATTCGATCGATACTCATAAACACTTGAAACAATCACAGAAAAATAATTAAATTAAAATTAAACAAAAACAATAAACGAAAATGCAAAATTAACAATTTCACAAATAATGTCTTTCAAAACAGTCCCCAACAATGACGCCAAATGTAACACCCCAAAATAGGGCCTAGGAGTTTTAGGGGTATTATCGATAATGTTTTTTACCATGATTTTTAGAAAATTAAATCAATTTCTGAAAATAATTTTTAAATACCTTTAATTTTGAAAATACAACTGATTTTTAAAAGAGTTAAAACCTAGAATTTTTAATAGGCAATTAGACCAGATTTTTAAATTCAAACTAAAACCCTCATTTATAGTTTCATATTCACGATAATTTTCTATCCAAAGCTTGTGTATGCTGTCCCTTGTTTCCTCTTGCTCTTCCAATTGATTTTTTATTTCTAAACTATAATCTCTTGATTTCCATCAACATTCAAGCCTTAAAACACCCAAAATCACTATTGATTTCTCCATTTTCAATCTCTTGATTGCCTAAGGTAACGATTCAACTCCAAAATAGTTTTAACTGTTATTTAGTCTTTAAAACTAAGTTTTTAGCCATTAAATCACATTTTTTGAATAAAATAAAATTTGGCTCATTAATGGTAAATTTTACAATTTTGAGTAAAAATGTAGTTTCAAAGTGTTTTTAAATTAGTTTTGACATGATTAAGAGGTTTCGAAACTTGTTTTGAAGTTTCGATAAAGATTTCTTCAGTTTTAATAAATTTTCAGATAAAAAAAGCCATAAAACATGTTGAAAAAGGCAATACCATGAATTAAGTATATTATTGTAGTTTAAAGGATGATAATTAGTCGTAGGTGAATTGTAAGATGAATGGATTTGGTTTTAGGTGAAAAGACAGTATAGACCGAGATATTTGAATTTAAAGTTTGTCATCTTAAAGGTTTCGGTTACATGAAAACTTAGTTTAGGCTTATGTTTTTTATTGCATGTGGTGAGTTCTTGGCTAATATTTGAGTATTGTTGTGTGAATTTGTTGTGTTGAAGCTTAAGATTCGCTAGGACTATCTACAAGTTAGGAAAGGCTAGTTTGAGCTTTCGACTTTTCAGCGAAAGTGTATTGGTGAGTGTTTGGAATAATTGCTTGTGGACATGATGCAATGCGTTATTTGGAAATTTAGTTGTAGCCTAAACCCCTACTCTAAATTGTGAGTGTAAGCTTTCTCGTACTCATGCTTAACTTGTGAGATGTGTGCTTGTGTTATAGTGGAAATGTGTATAGAGATGATATGCTGTTACATGTGATATGTGTTCTTTATTACTATTGTGAAAGTGTATATGTAGGCATGTCAAACATGCTAAGTGACAGTGGTAATAATGTGCTTATGGTGCAAATATACAATGATAGTGAGTGGAAAATCGATAAGAAATATATGTGTGTTTAACAACAGATATCTTGAGATTGTGATTCTTGAGACCTTTGGATATAGTTGGCATGCCATAGGATTGTGAGTACTCATTTATATGTTATATGATTTGGGCATTGAGACCCTGGGACATGTTGGAGGGATAAAGGAATGTGAGAAAAGCTCCATTCAATGAGACATGTGAGGGGAAATAAGGAGAGTATCAGCTTTATGCTTCACTTTTGGGACATGTTTGACTCTATGAGTCTATGTGGTGTGTTGGATATCTGTGTATCTGATGAGTTATGATAGAGATCACTTTTATGTTTCATAGCTCAAGTGTCAATTTATCTGTAAACATGTTTTTGAGTATTTTGATATATGCTTAAAATATTATGTGATTATATGAGTATTGTGATATATGCTTGAATGTTATGTGATTATATGAGTATTGTGATAAATGCTTGAATGTTATGTGATTATATGAGTATTGTGATATATACTTAAATGTTATGTGATTATATGAGTATTCTGACATATGCTTAAATTTTATGTGATTATATGCTTAATATGATATATGCTTAATATGATATATGCTTAAAAGTGAATATGATTACCATGTAATGAACTAGTAACAATGCACTAGTAAGTATATTATGACACTAGAGTTGGAACTGTTGAGGTTGTGCTATATGGTTGTTTCATTGATGCTTAATGAATTGTTTGCATGGTAGTTGTTCTATGCATTCACTGATCTTGTTAAGCTCACTCATTCCCTTCCTAAACCATTGTAGATTAGTAGTGTGTCGATGTGAGCAGTGTGATTTCGAAGGGTGATCCAAGCAAGTCCTTTTCCATTATTTCGTAGGTGTTATTGTTAATTGTTTATATTTTGAGAATAAGGCAATATGGTAGGCTTTTACTAATACTTTTCATGATGTTTTGGATGCTTCCATAGGCTATATGCTCTTAATTTTATAAGATATGTTTTGTATCATGTTGATTGTAGCTTGGACTTACTTTTGATGTTTAAGACAGGTATTATAGTCGTTTTGATGTTTATTTGGTGACAATATGTTAGCATGATAGATTGGTGCATGTTGGAATGATTTTTATGCTCATGTATGTTGTATTTTCTGGTCTGGAGCAAAGGTATCGATCTTTGTGTTGTAAAAATGATACCTCTGTGATTTTGAAATGTGCAGGGAGGCAGTAACGTAACTTAGTATCGATACCTTATCACGAGTATTGATACTCGGGGTAGAAATATCAATAAGGTTTGGGTTTTTAAGCGAGAAATAGTAAGCAGTTTTGGTACCACTTAAGAGAATTATCGATACCTCACCTTCAATAATGATACCTACATGGTCAGTTTTGAGATTTTGCTGAGTGGACCTTATACATGTTTAATTATTATTACAAGAATATTTGATGTATGTTCAGCATGATTTTGCTAAATGGACCTTATACATGTTTAATTATTATTACAAGAATATCTAATGTATGTTCAGCATGCAACAATGATGTTAAAGAGTAAGATTGACTTAAAACCTACACAATTGATGATATGGAAGACGTATCATCTAGAATGAGCTTTTACTTGTTGTGTATGACATGAGATGATGGTGTGGCATCTTGGTATTTGGGATTGGCGACTAGGCAAAGTATAGGGTGTTACACCAAAAACTTGGAACAACGGAAATGTGCAAGTGTACACAATCATATCAAGTAACAAAATGACAAGAATATTGAATTATCGTACCCACAGGGACTGTGCAAGAAAATATTTATGAAATGCAAAATTTTAACAAATTGGTGAGGAAAAATATGTTGATTTGTAAGAGATGATCTAAAAAATAAAAATTAACTAAATATTTAATTAAAATAAAAAGTAAAATTATAATGTATGATTTCTAAATAAGTGTTTAATCAATATGACATAAGTGTGTTAGATTAATTTTATTCCTTAACTTAGAATTATTAAAAATATCATTATATTGTTACGAATAATCTCATGGCAACTTGGCCTTTTGTTAACTAATGCACATACTCACTAAATCAATTAATCTCTTAAACATATTTTATTTCAATTCAAACAATTAATCAATTTTAATAAGCAAGTATAAGATAAAGTGATGTCACAATATATTTATATATTTAAACAATTGAATCACAATAATCTTACAAGTTATGCAATGGTAAAATATTATTTAATATCACCGCTAATTTAACCCTAAACTACCTTAAAAGATTAAACATGCACTAATTAAATATTGTGTCAATTAGTTATAATGTCAATCCGATTAATAATTAATTATTTTGTTACCTTACACTTAAAATACAAGGATAACATAGGCATGATTTTCTTTAATTGAACAAACTACCAATGCCTATAACAACATAAACATGATTTTAATAAAGTAAGTGGACAAAATACAATTAATCTAACATGAATGAAATTTAAGTCATTTTAATCAAGAACATCAACACAAAAATTATTCATAATCATGATCATAACATAAACTGAAAAAGATTAAGAGAAGGGAACTAGAAAAACAAATCTCGGTGATATTTTGAAGCCAAACTAGTACTTTCCTCTCTTCTCTACTCATTCTGTTGATCCAAGGCCTTCACGAACACTTGATTGCTTCTTCTTCATGGGGCATGCTAGCTTTGTTTCAAAAGGGGAAATCAACAAGGGAAGAAAGAAAATTGGGAAGGCAAAGATAGCGAAAGAGAGAGATGAGTGAAGAGATGTGTGGATAAATGAATTGTGTGTTGAATGAAGGAGTGAAGGGGGCTTTTATAGTGAGAGATGATAGCTTAAATTAGCTAAATATAGCAACCAATCCCCCTTCCCATGGTTGAACATGCTAAATGGAAGGATTAGTTGAGTTGAATTTGTTATTTTTAGCTTGTGGCTAAAAATAGAATGCATGAAAAAGGGAGGGGTTTGAACAACATTTATGAAAAGCTCAAGGGTTGATTTGCAAGTGTTAAAATCAGCTAAATTTATCTAATTGGGTCAACAAAATGGGATGATTTGGGTTGCTCTCTTGGGTTTGTCCATCTTTCCTCTTCAATTGTTCAATTCAGGTCTCATTTCCCTACTTCAGGCTGTCCACTTTTCCTGATAAAAAATAAATAGGACCAATTGATTTGAGGAAGTCAAAAAACTTAAATTTAAATACTCCATGGTTGTTAGTTCATCCTCTTGAGCTCCCACGGTGCCTCATGGATTAATTCTTTCAAGGTGGTTGTCAAGCTGATTTTTCACCATTTGTGTAAAACTGCCAAAAATACCCTAATTTATGCAAAATTATTATAAAAATAATTAAAATTAAAAACACTTTATAAACTAAGCTTAAGTTAATTATTTTATAATAAAAGTATAAAATTCAATAGAAAATACCTAGAAACTACATGAATTGATGCTCAAAAGGTGTTGAAAAAGTCTATATATTTTAGTAGTTCCAGTAATCAGTGAGCCAATATTTGCTTGTTCATTTTGCTTTGTGTGCAAAAACTATAACACCTTATACCTGACTCGATCCACAGGTCCAGTTACTGAATGTCACAAGCAACGCGAATAACTTAATCAAGACTTCTAGACTGATTGGGTTAAAAATTTGAATCTACCAAATTACAAGATCTAACTTCAATTATAATCTTCATCATTCGAACTTTACCATAATTACAAATTCACTACATTAGCTAAAAACTAGCAGTATGTATAATTTTGACTTAAGCTTCTAACACTGTTACATCTAAATTTTAATCCTTGAGACGTAGCCTCTAGGAATGCCGCGTTATACTCATGGCACAGTTATCACAGCCTTCACACAAACATGGTGGTGTCTAGTTTGGTCCTCTCCCTCAGCGACTATGATACTTTGATCCTGCAACCACGACATTAAAGTCGTAAGTTTAGATGAACTTAGTGAGCTTCTATGAAGCAATGTAACATTATTAATTTTAAGTCTTTATGAGATAAAATTTATAAAGTAGAGATTTCCAACTCCCTGTTCTCTGTGGCCTTCCATAGATTTTCACCAATGTGGTTGATGCTTGGTCTAGTTTTGTAGCTCACCACTGGCGAACTTTCTTCTAGACTTAGTCATAAGTATGTCCCTTCGATAATGGCTCATTATAGTACTAAACTATATCTACCTCAATCTGGTTCCCTTTTTACCTTAACAATTTTAATTCTTACCGTTATTCCTACACTTGCATGTGGAGCTCGTGGCCTTCCACTAGATGTTCTCCATTTATGCTCCCTTAAATTTAGATCCTTATTATTGTCTGTCCATCCAATACTTTCCAACAGACAGTTCGCCCAAGGTAGTCATTGGTGGACTTCTTTTTCTGGATGCCTCACATGGTCTATCCAATGTTGCCTAATCTTGGTCAAACATTCTTTTATTTGGAAATTCCTGATAGACTTTACTAGCCTGACCATTCAAGCGATTACTATCTCTGAGTGAACCTCAATGGACTTACCCATCTTTGACTTCCCTTTTCTACCCACTGATACTTAGATTTAGCTTTCACTTGAGCATTTCATTCTTACCTCAATTCAAGTTTATTAGCCGAACTCTATAGGCTCCTCCTAGAGGACATTTTATAACTTTGTAGTTTTCCCTTCCTAGTTCCTCAATTATTTTTTTATCCCGTAACAATTTGGAAAATTCTTGACTATGTCGCTTACCCACGATCCCAGATGCATTGTATTCATTCAATCATACTACCCTTTGTGTGAGTCATACAATGTTATTCCTTTCTTTACCCTGTCAGTTTCTTGGTTCACTACTCAGGCGATCATTTATCCAGTGTCATAGCCAAGCCATGGTCTTACCTACATAACCCCATGTTTACTGTCTTGATGGACTCCATTGGTTGCTTTAATAAAGATAAGGTCTTACACTTGTAACCCTATGTTTAATTTCTTAGCGGACTATCCCATTTTTACTGACTGCGAGAGTCTCTAAACCTCTTTTAAGGTGTCGCTCCATAAAGCCTGTTTACTGTCATCATGGTGTCGCCTCAAAGGACCAGTGATAACCTTCATCCCAATTTCATTCCACAGATAGCCAGACTCCCTTGTATCCCTATTATAGTCTATCCATTCCTCCTCACTTCTAACCTTGATACTTGAACACTATAGTGTCCCCTCTGCAAGGCCCGGAGCTTTACACATCACGGTTTGCACCCAGCAATACTGAACTAGGATATCTAATTGAAATTCCAATTCCTTATCCATCCACCCATTCCTCCATACTGCACAATATTCCTAACTTCATCTACCTCACTCATATCTTTCATACAATTTAGATACTTGATACATGACACAAAGTACACCACATATTCCACACTATGCAATATCCATTTAACATTCAATTATCATACATAAAAATACTCACATACTTGCATAAGAATATACATTCATAGCATGCCCAGTTTTTTTTTTTTGCACTCATCAACAAACTTAAATAACCCAAAATAGTTACAACATAAATCATTTAAGAACTCGATTTTATCAACCACTCAAGACGAAGTGCAGAAGGTCACCTTGCTTCCTTTTGTCCAACCTAGAGCCTCCTTTGTCTTGACAGCTAAACATAATAATCATTTATCAATTAATTCAAAGGTATTAAACCTTAAACCCAGAACCTAGTTTATAGAAACCTATTAAAAGTTATGGCCCTCATTCTTTTCTCAGACTTTCGAGCAAAGAAAGTTAAAAAGCTTACTAGTTCCTCGATTCCTCTACTTTTAGACTTCAATTCTCACAAATTCTGCTCCATGTAGAGCTCTCTTGATCCTCTTCTTTTTCAGAGCAATCGAATAAGACATTGCAAATGAGAAAGAGATTACTAGCAAAATTTTGGAGAATTCTCTCATCTCTACCCAATATATATATAAGGTTGAACAGTTTTCTAGTCTATTTTTGCCTATCATTGCTAATCATTTGGTCTCCCACTATGGATCCAATCAGTTCCATCCTAATCAAACTAGAATTAAAACCCAACTAATCGTAATTCAACCACTCAAAATTTTGGATTTCCCTAAGAAGCCTGACGCTTCACCGATCCATTCAATTTAATCCTAAATTTCCTTTAATTTTTGGTCAATAATGATTACTAGGTGTTACAACTCTCTCACCCTTAAAGAAAATTTCATCCCTGAAATTTTTTCTTGTGAAAAGCTCTAAAAGTGAGCTCCAGGCATATTTATTCCTTACCCAACTCAAAGGAGGTCGCCACTATACTTCCCTGTTGCTTTTGCACTGACCACTATCTCAACTTTTCCCTTAAATCATCCCACTTAAAAAGCGAGTCCACTCAACTTCCATTTGTAGCAGTTAACGAATTTAAGGTTAACCCTATTATCATCCTAGTGGAGCCTCTGGCTTACTCCTAATGCCAAATGTCTCTAGAGCAAAAGTTTATTTACTGAGCCTATATTAATGTACACTAATTTTGACATATACTTGACGGGCATCTCATTCTGGTGGGTTTTCCCGCTATTTTGATTACATGGGTTTATGAAAAACCTTTCCCCTAATCAACAGGTGTAAAAAACAGGTTGGGGATGTGAACAGTTGGTTACCTTTTTGAATCTAAGCTTCTCTTAAATGTTTGGTTATTTAAATCGAGACAAAAGGGAGGTGAAATCCTTTCATCTGAATCAACTTTCCCTCCCCCAAATCTCTCGTCGTTTGAGTTTCCCTATAAATCCTAATCTCCTTTCTTCCTCTCCCTTCTTTCATTGCTTGTTTCCTTCATAGGAGTTACTCGTCCTTTGTGATCACTTCTTAGTTTTCCCAAGTAATCTTTCATTTTTCTTTTCTTTCATTACATATTATATCATTATGTCTAGGGTTGCACCAGCGTTAGGAGGAGAGGCCAAGAGCTCCGGTCCCTAAGTTCAGAGGGGTCACCAAAGGAGTATTGCCTCTACAAACAAAAATGATCCATAGCCCCAAAGGACTAATACTTCCAAAATAATGCCATTGTACAGTTGCTTGACCATTCCTGTGGAGATGGTACATTACTTGGTAGCTTAAGGTATCTGGTTGCCTAACTTCATTTATCAAATTGAGACTGTTACGAGTGAGAGACGTCCAATTGATTCCAACGAGTGCTTCATACTACCCCTCTACACGCTAGAGGCTGGCTTCCACCTTGTCCTACATCTATTTTTTTGTGCAGTACTCCAGGAGTACGAAATTGCACCAAAGCATCTAACTAGTTTGTCCTGGTGGACTTTGGTAGTGTACTTCTTATACTGCAATAGTCAGGATAAGCCACCCTTGCTTAGCATCTTTCAAGGCTTCTACTGATTGAAGGTCCTAACTGAGGGGCCTCCAACTAGAATAGTCTACTTTAGTGTTCGTTAGGGCCGTGAACCCATTCTCAAGGACTAGGCCCCAAAACTTCATCCGGACTGCAATAAATTTATTTTAGTGAAAAATAATCTTTCCAGCGGTTTTGATTTTCCCACAAAGTGGTTCATTCTTGCAAATTCTACTTGCCGCCAATCCCAACCCCTAGACATAGAAATGGCAGTAGCACAAGTTGAAAAATTGAATCTGGGGTAGACTTTAGAGTTAAAATCTCCTTACTGTTAGAAATATCTTCCAATATTGTTTGGAAGAGGAGCCAAAATGGTTGGTGAGCCTCAGATCGTTATCTTGGCGTGAATCCCAGAATGGTTCAGTCCACTAAAGAGGCATGGCCATTTGGGGCTGATGGTGAGTTAACTTGGGCACTTGTTGGAAAATTAAGGAAGTCTGTGTATTTCTTCTACACCATCTATAATAATCCTTCTTGCCACTAGCTTTCCTCAACTCCGGGGTTCCTGGGTGACTCATCTGGTAGAGACTTAGTTGAAAACATTGTTGACCTTGTTGTTCCTCATACAAGTCTTACTTATCTCTTGCCCTTGGCACCTTTGCCCTAACTCGGAGTCATAGATATAGAGGATTTGTTTGAGAGTGTGCAATAAGCCATGGATCCAGTTACTTTGGGAGTACGCGTTCGTAGTAGTAACCGCAGAGGTCGACACTCGAAAGAGGGTCCTCTAGTACTGGGGAAGGCAGTGGCAATAGGTCGTCCAACCACAAACTTGGCCAGTAACCCATCCTTCCATAGGGTGAATCCCTTGCTCCTCCTCTAGTGCCTATGACAATATTCCCAGCATCCGGTTCTACAACATGCCCTTTGTTCCTTCCTTCAGTCCCTACCAATCCTGTTATTGAGTCTGCCAATACTATGGACCTTTCTGCTACCACTTCAGCTTCCCTTTCTCGCGGATTTCGACACTCACCACTGAGCTCCCTACACTTTCCTAATTGGCACCTTTTATTACACTTCCTCTTCAAGAGAAGTCCAAACCTACTTCTCTTGGTGGAAGCATATCAACACATGTTAGTATCCCTTCTCTCTCTTATTGTCCAATAGAAATAGGACAAGGAGTTGTCCCCAGAATTGAAGGAGATCATTTATCCCTCCTCCCTTTCTTTTAACGTTTATAAGCGCAGTCTTCTAGAGCTGATGGGTTCTTTCTCCATGTTATCTGAAAAGACTGGCCTCGTGGGTTGGGCTCTCCAAAAGGCTTGTTGTAACAACCCGTTCAGCAGATATTATCAAGTTACTGTTTGGCGCATAGTTATTTATGCTAAGGGTAGTTATCAAGTAAATTAGTGGAGTATTTGATTTTGTGTGGCATATTCAGTGGGATTTGCGATTTGGCAAACTCTAGGGTTTGACAGACTTTTCTGTTAAGTTATCCGCCAACCCTAGAAGTTTTGCCTGAACTCATTAGTCGTAGCTTGGTAAGTTTGTTTTCCTAGTTAGTGTATGTTACTGTAACAACCCAATTTTGGGACTAATCGGAACAGTGGTTTCGAGACCACAAATCCGATGAAAAAAATTATTTTTCTTATATTTTTATGGTCTACAGTTTTATAGAATGATTCTATGAAAACTTTGTTCAAAAATTTTGACATTTGAGCACTCAATCTAGTAAAAAGGACTAAATTGCAAAAAGTGCAAAACTTGAGTTCTAAAAGCTAGAGGTGACTAATTGCTATGAAATTTTAAATTGAAGGTCCTTAGATGGTAATTAGACCATTTGTTAAGTCAGTGGAAAAATGGACATGAAGTAAAAGAAATTTTATGTTGTAAGAAAATGGCATTTTGGTCATTTAGTAAATAAAGACAAAAATAACTAATAAAAGATGTCATCTTCTTCAATTTCATCCCCTTGTGCCGAATTTGAAGAGTCACCATATCTAGGGTTTTGGCCAAAGCTTCCAACCTCAATTGTAAGTCCGTTCTAACCCCGTTTTTAATGATTTTCATGTTTTTGAGATCCTTGCAACCTAATCTAGCTTATTTAAGGACTAATTTGAAAGAAATATGAAGTTTAAAATTTTGCACTAAATGTAACACCCCTTACCCATATTCGACGCTAAAATAGGGTATGAGGTATTACCAGACTTAAACACAAGCAAACATACATTTCAGAGCCATACATTTACGTCCAAATTAAAACCATTCATACACAATCCCAATGTCCCTAATATGAGCCTACGTGGCCCAAAACATGCATCAGAAGTGGTTCGGGACTAAATTGAGAACTTTAGAAAATTTCACAACAACATAGAAACTTTTTCACTAAACAGGGGTCACACACCTGTGTGGATATAGGACACGCCCGTGCAGGTAGGCCGTGTGGTCACACACGCCTATGTCCCAACCCCGTGTAACTTTCTGTTTGTCACCCAAGAACAAAATGAAGACACATGGCCAAGTCACACGCCTGTGTGCTAGGCCGTGTGGTCAATTTAAAAATTATGATTTTTCATAAAATAGGTGCAGACTTCACACGCCCTAGACACACGCTCGTGTCTGAGGCCATGTCATCCACACGGCTGAGATACACGCTCGTATCTCTGCCCGTGTGCTCAATTCTGAACATCCTGTTTTGCAAAAATTAAGGTGCAGGGGACACATGGCCTAAACACATGCCCATTGGGCAGACCTTGTGTCATACATGGCCTAGACACACGCCCGTCTGTCTACCCGTGTAGGCAAAAATAAGGCTATTTACCAAGCCATTTTGCCACCATTTGATGCACACACCTACATAACACAACATAGTACCAATTCAAGCTTTTACTATAACCAAATCATCAACATATAATTCACATGCTACCATTTATCATACACAGACATCACATACTTACCAACTCAACTCAAGTAAAATCCCACATTCATGAAAGATACCATCATATAGATTACTTATATCAATAGTAGCCAATTTCAAATGGCTTTATACAAAATGAACTTTCAACCATTAATAGGCAACAGTTTTGGCCAAATCAATTATGACATATAACAAAATAACCAAGTCCACTATACATGCCATAACACAAAATGTTGAAATCATTGGTACCAAAATAATTGTTGATAATGTGAGTGAATCTCTGACAGTATCCAATCCCCGAGCTGGCTTGGTGACACTATAAGACAAGGGAAAGGAAGGGGAGTAAGCTATAAAGCTTAGTAAGTTCCTATGCAAATAATAAGCATTATAACCACACAACTAACATACATTTAACATAATGAAAATTGGCAAGAATGTTATAAAAATCTTATAGTTGTACTTACTCATTCGCAACCTTACCAAGGTTTCATCACATATCGAGCTCCTTACGTATGGGTTTTACGTACATACATGTACTAACTCTCAATAAAACCATAGTCTTTCACAACTTTGACATTCTCATTAAACACTCAGAAAATTAATGGATACTCAGAAAACTTGCACATAAGTGCCATACATGTAGCCTAAGCTACCTCATATCTCATAATACATATAGGCTCGTATTCAAGCTATTCACGGGCCTGCTCACAGAAGCTGTCAGTCAAGACGTAGCTACACAGTGCTACTCACAAGCTGGCAGGTACCCGTAACATATGCCAGACTACCCAGCCACTAGTAGGACATACGAGTGTAGCACCCAGATCATATAAACACATGGGTTCCTAGTGACATGTCACTCGTATCCTATTCTATTCCTAAGGCTCAACCAGGAATTCTCGCTTGTCGGAACTTTGTCGAATACATCCAAAGAGTTAATCACAATTCATATAATATTAAAGCATTTAAAACATAAATATAACAATGTATTATTTACATACAAACTTACCTCGGTACAAAAATAGTAAAATTTGACCTAATCGTCAAACACTTTGTTTTTCCCCCGATCTAGGTTTGAACCTCGTTTTCCTTAATCTATAAGAACAAATTTACTTATTTAATACAAACATTATTCAATTCAGTCCAAAAATCATATTATGGAAAAATTATATTTTTTCCCTTAATGTTTCACATTTTTGCAATTTAGTCCCTAGGCTCGTAAAATGATTTTCATCCAATTTCTTCATTACCCAAGCCTAGCCGAGCCATTTTCATACTTATACCAGCCCACAGTTTCCACTTAATCACACTTTTACTACTTATTTTATAACTTTTACAAATAGGTCACTTTTTACATTTTTATCGAAAATCACTTAGCAAAAGTTGTTTATCTAACACCAAACATGCATTTTTTACCATTAGACATCAAAATACACAAATATATATCATTGGTAAAATTTTAAACTTCATCTTTCTTTCAAATTAGTCCTTGAATAGGCTAGATTAGGTTGCAAGGATCTCAAAAACATGAAAATTATTTAAAAACGGGGATAGAACGGACTTACAATCGATCTTGGAAAATTTGGCCAAAACCCTAGCTATGGTGACTCTTCAAATTTGGCACAAGGGGATGAAATTAAAGAAGATGACATCTTTTATGAGTTATTTTTGTCTTTATTTACTAAATGACCAAAATGCCCTTTTTTTAAAACATAAAATTTCTCTTACTCATGTCCATTTTTGTCCACTAACTTAAAAAGTGGTCTAATTACCATCTAAATACCTTCAAATTAAAATTTTATAGCAATTAGGCAGCTCTAGCTTCTAGAACTCAAGTTTTGCACTTTTTGCAATTTAGTCTTTTTTTACTAAATTGAGTGCTCAAATGTCAAAATTTTCGAACGAAATTTACACAGAATCATTCCATAAAACTGTAGACCATAAAAAAATAAGAGATAATTTTTTTCTGCGTCAGATTTGTAGTCCCGAAACTACTATTTCGACTAGGCCCAAAATCGGGCTATTACAGTTACAATGACGTAATAAGTGATGTTAAAGTTTATTTGAAACCTATTTAGAATTGAACTAAGATGCTATAGTTGATTTGATACTTAATTACTACTTCTCAAATTTCTAGAGTGATCGTGAGATCCTTTGACTTTCCACTAAGTTTTGTTCTTAGTTTTCATTTCTATATAAGGACATCAATCTAATATGTTTGTACATTTTTGCTTCTTCTTCTTCTTCCTTGCATTATTTTAAGTTACAGACAGTAGCAAGGAGTTCTAGGATTTATCTAACACTATTGTCATCACCAGATTACTGGTAATTTTTGGTAAACCTTTATATCGATATCGAAAGAAATTATGTGTTTATAGTAATGCATGCATAGGTTTTAGAATTGTTCTTGAGAAAAAAAAGTTCCTAATTCTGGGTTAAATGCTACCAATTGCGTTGCATGTTATCAATTCATGCATGCATGTCAAATTTTAGTAGTTTGATGATCTAATAGATGTATTTGTCTCTCTTTTAGCTCGAGAAGCTAATGAAGGTCCAAGCAATAAGGGCAAATGACCTGCTATGTAGATTATTGTACTAGATTTTCTAGTGAGTTCCTTCTTACTTCCTTTTGTTGTAAATTCTATTATTCTATAAACTGTGCAAGGTAAGTGTGGTGTTTGATTTTATGGTGTTCAACCAGCGTTATTAGTGTGGGCATAGTCCATTTATGTTTTGATACTAAACATTTTCCTTACTGCACGAGCCAGTACCATCAATATATGATATGTGATTTGTGAAATGTGAAATGTGAAATGTGTTAATGAAGAACGGGGATATGCTTTTTATGCCAATGGTAGGGCAGCTATATTGCAAATCGAATTGGCAGATCCCGAGAAAATATGCTCAGATGAACAAAAATGATATGATGCGTTAAGGGGTGTGTACTTAAGAATACGACTAATCAATATGACTCTGGCTCTGAATTTTGGGTACGAAGCTGACATAAGGATGGGTTCTGTAAAAGTTATAGTTCAGTTGGTGGACAATAACCACCCATGTGTCGTGTTAAGTTGGCGTATAGAGTCTTTCCGTATTCTGTGAATACCTTTGTGTGTATTACAATTATTGTGTACGAACCTCTCTGAAATGTTGGATATCCTTACAATATTGAAGTTTTTTCATCAGCAGTATCATTCTATATTAGTTGTGTTTTCTTTATGGAACTCACTAAGTTCATTTAAACTTACTCTGTTATCCTTTCCTTCTCAGGTGTGCTGACTAAGAAAAGAGATTCTGCTGAAAGGACTAGGCCAAAGAACTATTGTTAGTGAACTCTATTTAATTTTGTTTAATTTTGTACCATGCATGACCTTTATGGGGGTGGCATGTATCTATATAATGATTTGAAACTTTTGTTATGATATTTTTATTTTAAGAACTTTTGTGAACTCTAAAAGTATGTATTTTAATTTAAAGAATCATGGTTCATGAGTTGATCTTTTGACATATATGCCAAATGATTTTGAATGTTGTTTTAACTGCCAATGATTCACTTGAAACTATTGTATGGTAAATAATTCATCTTGTAATTTATAAAATCTACCAACTTATATAAGGCTTCTACTAATGTTTTGTAACGCCCTAAATTTGGGCCTAGAAGTATTTGGCTTTGAACAGGGGTATAGTTAGGAGACTACACATAAATATTTAATTATGCAAGAAAGTGGCACAATGGAGTGTTGGGCTTAGTGGTTGTGCGCTCTGAAAGTGTTTGGGAAGTCATGGGCTCAAGTCTTGGCTTCCACAAAATTTTGGTTTTTAAGGATAAAACCCTTATCTTTGGTCAGTAGGGCTATAAATAAAATTTGGTAAAGTATGATACAAAAAAATGCCTAATGATCTAGTGGTAAGTGGCATGTTGTATATGCTAGTGGTCTGAGGTTCGAATCCCTACTAGTGCAAATGGGGATTATTTTTACCGGTGGCTTTGGGAGGAAGTTGTGTTTGACCGAAACACCAAGGGTTTGAACAGATTTGTTTGGGGTTGTTGTTAGCCGAATTTGAAAAGATAGATGGGAGAAATTTAAAGAGAAAATCGAGAAAGATTCGAATTTGGAGGAGAGTCTTGCCGAGTTTGAACTCTGGCACTTAGTGTTTCGGTTATGTAGGTGTTGGGGAGGTGTTTAATGTGTTGAAGGCTGAACGAATTTTTGAAGTGTTTTGGTTATGAAAATTCGGCTATAGGCTTTTGGGGTGCCGTTTTGGTGTCAGCTAACTATAGGTCATTTTCGTTTCAATACCTCGGGTTGGCAAATTTACTTCTTTTGTTTTGTGTTGGCTCTAATCGAAGACTCCTAAAAACCTCTCAGCCTCTTGTTCATTTTCTTTGGCCGAATACCTAAGTGACATTTTACTCTTCATCTTTTCTTCTTCTTTGTCTCCTCTTCTCAAAAGCCGAATACTCCTTTTATTTCAATTTCATTCCTCCTTTCACTATTCTTTGCCAAGCCGAATCATTCTCCCCTTTTTCTTTGTTGGTCAAATACCCTAAGTATTGTTCACTTCTTCTTCTCTGTTCTCCAAACCGAATACCCTCTGTCTTTGGGTAGCCGAAATTGTAAAAGCCAAATTATTTTCTCCCTTCTTTTCCTATCTTTCTTTTGGCTGAATCTTGCTAAAGTGCTGCCGAAATTCCTTGACTTTTAGGTAAGTGTTCTACAGTGTGTTTCCCCTAGCCAAATCTCATTTGGTTTCTTCTCAAAGGTTCGGCATTTGGTATCTCTTAAGCCGAATGACTGCTTTCTCCCTTTCCTACCTTGGGGTGGTAATCATCTAACACATTTTAAACTCCTTTTTTGTGCGATTGTTGCTAGGGACTCGACTTCTGTAATGAAGGTGCTAAGCCGATTACTCTGTCCCTACAAGTGGTACCTTCTTTACTAGTAAGTACTTTAAATCCTAGACACAGCTATGTGGGATTATGGAGTTTGATGAATTGGTTGACTGTTTCATGTGAAGGTTGAAGCTTTAGGAAGATACGTGTATTTTAGGAGTGAGAGGGGCTCTACAATAGTTCGTTTGGTAAGTAGCGATGTAACAGCCTAATTTTCAGTGGTGTCGGAAATAGTGATTCGAGATCACTAAATCCGACGAGTGAGTTGAAAATTTAATAAATTAATACCTATGAGACAAGTGTGATTATAGAAGTATTTTTTTAGTGAATTTTGTGATTTAAAAGAATTAATTAGGTAAATCGTGTTGAAAATGAGGTATCGAGACCTCGTATTCATAAATCAAGCTATAAATATTTTTATAAATATTTATGGAGTGTTATTAAGTTAGTATTAAATTTTCGTTAGAAAATTTTAACGTTTGGCTAGTCAATTAATTAAAAAGGACTAAATTAAAAATAGTGCAAAATTTGGTAAAGAGATTAAATAGCTTAAGTGACTAATAAGGAGGGATTTAAAAGGCAATTAGACCAAATTATACGGGATGGACGGTTTGGGCAAGAAAATCATCAAAAAGACAAGGAGAAAAAGGGTAAAATTGGAAATTTTGCAAATTAAAAATATAAAATAAAGACAAAATTGAAAAATCTAGAGATATCATCATTTTTCTTCAGCAAAAATGCCATGGGAAGTCTGAAAGTTGCTGTTTTTTCATATTTTGACATATGTGAGTTCAATTTTTTCTTTTTATTAGTAATTTTTATGTTTATGTGACTTTTAGAATTAGGTCTAACTATCTAATTCATTAGTTTTTGATTTTATGGGTGACTTTAAAAGTTACCATGAATAAGTGTTGTATGATTATGGTGAATTATTATGGAATTGAAGTTCTTATTTTATTATATGATGATTTTATTAAGTAATTTTGATAGAAATTAATTTTAGGACCTAATTGTGAAAAAGTTATGAATTAAGGTTTGGTCCTGAAATTCTGATTTTCAAAGGTTTTTTAGTATCTTAGAATGAATAAATAAAGTGTTAATTGAGAAAAATTAGCTCAATTGATGGGTTAATTGAGCAGGGACTAAATCATAAAAACTGTCAAATTTGGGGTAAAAGTGTAATTTTAGGAATTAAAGGGTATAAACTGTGAAGTAGAGTAAAATTGAAATTAATGCAAATAAATGATTGGTTTTACAATTATAGATCAAAAACCCGAAGTGAATCGTAGAAAAGAGAAAATAGCCGATCAATCCCTGAACTTGTATGACTTTTGTGAATTTGCCCAGGTAAGTTCATATGGCTAAATTTAATGTTTTGATATGAAAATTTCATGAATGATATAGTATATTATTGCATATGAATGTCATTAAACTGTGATAATTGTAAAATGATATTTGAATAAAAGTACAAATTAAGTGGAACAATGGATTTGAGTACTTTCGTTCAGTGGCTAAGACGAATTGACAGAAAAGACTATGGTTGGACCATGGCAACATGTGATATGTGATTTCCGTATGAGACCATAGTTGGGCTATCGCATCGGTGTTATAAACTTAGTTATCAACATTTTTCACTAAAATAGTTTTGGACAGCAGCAATAGTCCAACTTTGAAAAAACACCAAAAATTGGGGAAATCGACTTAGAGGTTGAATAAAATATTAAATTAAAGCCTATTAAGTCTAGTTTTACATAGTAGAAATGGTGTAATCAAAAGAATTTCATATTATGAGATATTTGAATTTTTGTGAGATAAGGTTAGAATGATTTTGGGTTCCCCTATTCTGACTTTGTAAAATCATAATAAATTGAATAAAATAATTACCGGCTTAAATTTATATGCTTAAAATTCTTAATGAGTCTATTTTCAAAAGAAATAGACTAGAAAGATTATTTGAATTTCGTATGAGGAAATAATTAATCTTTAGTGAAGAGGGGTTAGAACTGTCTGACAGCGAAATAGGGGTGACTTTGAAGAATAAACTGTTCG
Source organism: Gossypium hirsutum (assembly GCF_007990345.1). Classification (NCBI taxonomy): domain Eukaryota; kingdom Viridiplantae; phylum Streptophyta; class Magnoliopsida; order Malvales; family Malvaceae; genus Gossypium; species Gossypium hirsutum. The sequence continues at coordinate 91,656,758 of NC_053426.1, forward strand.
TATTGGCTAAGCCAAAAATTCTGAAAGTTTATGGTGAGAATACATTTTAGTCTAGTTTCAGGGAAAATTAGCAGAACTTAATTTGGAGTCTTGTAGCTTAAGATATAAATAATTTAGTGACTATGACTCGAGAAGACAACTTGACTGGAATATGAGCAAATAGTGGAATTATGTGTAATTATTCTGTAAACTCCAGTAACATCCTGCAACCCCGTTCTGGCGACGAATGTGGGTTAGGGGTGTTACAAGAAATGATTTGGTTAAAGTTTCTTCGATGCTTTGGTTTTTGGATTAACCCTAAATATGACTGATGGTGAGGGGTTGTGGTTGATCATAGGTTCTCGATTCAAAAGTGGTTCGATTGCAACTCCATAACAGGTGTGTATTCACACACTGAATAGACTATAGAACAACAAATCCTGGAATTCCAAAAAGTTGAAAAGCTAAAAGAACGGCAACGGTTACTACACGAGCGCGTGAACGCATGTGTAAAAAATCTGATGCAATAGTAGAGGCCACCATGAGAAAACTCATGGGCTGTGGTCGTAATGGGCCATGTTGGGCCGTACGGGGCCAATAGGCCCATAGGCCCTAGATGTGTAAAACTCACCAATAGGTGGAAAAACGTTGGACAAGCTGTGCCACTCACATGGCTTGGATCGAATTCAGGCTTCGTGGGCCAAAGAGTCGTATGGGCCTATGGGCCTGCTTAAATGGGCTTTGGGCCCAATCGCACTGTTAAAGGTTGCACGTGTGACAGCCCAAAGTTGACCCTAGTCGGGAAGTGGTTTCGGGACCGCTAAACCGAGTCACCGAAATGTTTGAATGTGATACTTATTGTGTAGAATATGTAATTATGAATGTGTGAAAATTTCAAGCTTCAATTTGGTTGATTTCATGTGAATTTAGTCATAGGACTTATGTGAGAAAATTCTAAAATGTGATAGGTCAATGTGTGAGGACCTATTAGTGCATGTGGACAAAGGAGGGACTTGCATGTCAAATTCCCCCCCTAATGAGTAGTGGCCGGCCATGACAAGGAAGGATGGGCAAAACATGTCATGAAACATGTTTTGTTAGTGGAAGAATAAAATAAGGAGTATGGGTAATAAAGAAATGGAAAACAAAAGAAAAAAAAAGTGTGTGTGGTGTTTGTCCCCCCATTGCCGTGAGCTAAACAAGAGAAAGGGGGAATTTTGTTCATCCTTTTCTCATCTTCATGCTTGCCAAAAACTAGAAAGAAAAACAAAGAAAAATTTTCTCATCCTTTGGTTCATCCTTGGCCAAAAATTTTAAGGAGGAAAGAAGAAGAAAGGTGAAGAGATTCGGCCATGCATGTAGCTAGGCTAAGGTATGTTTGATGATGTTCCATGAGAGGCATGCATGTTTTAGTTGTTAGCTTGAGTTCTACCTAACCCATGGTCTAAATCTTGCTATGTGATGGAAATGGCACTTGACCATGGATGAATCATTCTTGGTTGATGTTTGATGTTGTGGTGATGAGGCATGAGGATGAGTTAAGATTCGGCCTAGGTGGAGGTTGTGTTAATGCCATTGCATGCAAAATATGAAGCTTGTTAATGATGCATGTGATGATGGCTTGATGATTCTTGAACCTCCTTTTTAGCATTTTTTGTTGTGTGAGCACATATGTGCATTGGTTGCTAAATGGAGAAGAATCGGCTAGCAAGATGTGTGCTAAGGCCGAATGTAACTTTGCATGTTAATGAGCAATGCATGTGTTAAATTGATGAAAAGGGGGAGGATGCTTTACTAGTGTGTACATGTGTGTATTAAGTGTTGAAATCGACCCCAAAAATGGACATGCATATTCGGTCAAGGGCAAGAAATTAGCTAATATGTGGTGTTGATGCATGATTTTTGCATGTATGAGACTTTAATGTCTAATGTATAAATATGGGCTAAGTGCCTTGTGTTCATCTTTTGATGCCTAAAATGATGAAATCAATTTATTTGTTTGATTAAGCTCAAGAGCAAAGGGGAAATAAAACCGATAAAGGGAAGGAAAAAGTGGTTGAATAGCTAGCGGAATCGTTCGACAACACCCGAGGTAAGTTCTTGAGTAAGAGAGCTTAAATTTCGATGTGATTAAATCATGCTCTATGTGTGGCTATTGAGCCGAATGTGCAAGGACAATATGTGCCTTGTGTTTGAGTTTCGTAAACGAAAATGAAATATGAATGTGCTATGAATTATTGTTAGATGTGCATGATTAATTGAATGCTGTCCGGGTTAAGTCCCGAAGGCATTCGTGCGAGTTACTAAATCCGGGTTAAGTCCCGAAGGCATTCGTGCGAGTTATTAAATCCGGGTTAAGTCCCGAAGGCATTCGTGCGAGTTATTAAATCCGGGTTAAGTCCCGAAGGCATTCGTGCGAGTTGTTAAATCCGGGTTATGTCCCGAAGGCATTGTGTGAGTTACTAAAACCGGGCTATGTCCCGAAGGCATTTGAACGAGGAGCTATATCCGGTTAAATCCCGAAGGTACGTGATTTGGTAATGAATGAGCTTGCTGTAAAATTCCAGCGAATACTCGAAAAACATCCCAATATGGGGATATGTTACGTATGTGTTGAATTTAATCGAGCCCTTACAAATAAATGTTCGCTCAGTTGATAAACGAGCTACCGGCCTTCGGCCAAGTTAGTTTATTGTGTATGTACATAATGGTTGTTAATGTTGTGAAGCAAGTTTGATATCGATTTTTGGTTCTCCAGCTATCGGACTCGGGATCTTGAAGTCGAAGTCGCCCACACTATCAAAGGCTCTTTTGGGTACTATTTTGGTTGAATTTTGTTATGGCATGTATAGGACTACCCATTGTTGTCTTTCGAGTACTTTATGAAATGTATAAGTGTACAGCCATGCGAAGATGGCTTGTAGAAGTGGAGTATGGCATTAGACCATTCGTATTTATGAATGTATAGATGGTTTCATGATGTAACTATGTTGGAATGGAAGTGTTGAGCAAATGATCAGCCACTAGAATGGCTAAGTATGATCATATGTGGGCTTATGTATGACAAGGCCCTAGTTGGTCCATGAAACCCCAAATTAGGTAAGGTTCACTTTGAAAACAGAAGCTGATAGCAGCAGTGGTGTGGATTGGAAAAATCACAAGAATTCGTAGGAGTGGAATTAAATAGTGAATAAATTATGTAATCGAACCTTGATGAATCTACTTTCATATGGAAGTAACGAAACAATTATAGGAACAGTACAGAAAGAGATATTCGGGTTCTTGTGGAACAGGGCCAGAACAGTTTCTGGATTCACTGTTCCGCCTTTGGAAATTCACTATAAATTGACCAGAGATAATTAGGGGTCATACCATATATGTATGGATTCCTCTCTGAGTCTAGTTTCCATAGAAACAAACGGCATCAGTATTGAAGCTCTGTGCAGAGAGATATCCCAGTCGTAATGGGAAAAGGTCAGTGTAGTCGACCCCTGTAACATGGGAGACTTTGACTAATAAACTGTACTAGTTGGCCCGACCAAAAATTCTAAAAAAAAATCCATAGGTGGGGACATGAGTCTAGTTTCAGGGAAAAATCACAAAACTGATTTTTGAGTTGTGAAACTCAAGATATGATTTTTGAAGCGACTAGTACTCAGACTGGGCAGTGTCTGGGAAAAATTTTCAAAGTTTGTTAACATCTCGTGTCCGACTCCGGTGTCGGTCTCGGGTTCGGGGTGTTACATTTTATTGGTATCAGAGCTACGGTTTAGTCGATTCTAGGACTACCGTAATGTTTTGGGTCTAGCTATACATGCCATTTTATGTGATTACTTGATAGTGTGGTGATTTCCGACAATTGTAAATGTGTTTATTTATAGTAATGGATCCCGATCGTGACCGAGAGGTAGCTGATGATCTTGAGAGTGTAGCGCCTGCTCCCGCACAAGGGACAGTGCCGGCAAACTCTCAACCTAATGCTAGTAATCAGAATGATGAAGCTAGACAAGCATTCTATAGCGTGATGAATGATTGGTTTAACCAATACATTCGAACTAATATGGCTGTTCCACAACCTCCATTCCCGAACAAATACTACCCCCACACCTACAATACCGCCGGTAACGGACCAAATAAGGTCACATAAGCCCCAGTTGACAGAATCCGAAAACATGGGGCTACTGAATTTAAGGCTATGGATAGCGATGATGCCGAGCAAGCTGAATTTTGGCTGGACAACACTATCCGGGTACTCGATGAGCTATCTTGTACACCCGATGAATGCCTAAAGTGTGCTATCTCCTTGCTACGTGATTCTTCCTACTATTGGTGGAGTACTCTGACTTCTATTGTGCCCCGAGAGCAAGTAACTTGGGAGTTTTTCCAAACTGAGTTTCGGAAAAAGTATATCAGTCAGAGATTTGTTGATCAAAAACGGAAGGAATTTCTTGAGCTTAAGCAAGGCTCCATGTCGGTTACTGATTACGAGCGAAAATTTGTTAGACTTAGCAAATACGCTCGGGAATGTGTTTCGTCCGAAGCTGTTATGTGTAAACGCTTCGAGGATGGGCTGAATGAAGATATAAAAATGTTCGTTGGCGTTCTTGAAATACAAGAGTTCGTGGTACTTGTTGAACGAGCTTGTAAAGCCGAAGAGCTTAGAAAAGAAAAGCAAAGAGTTGATGAGGGAACTGGAGAGTTTCGTAAAACATCCTCGGGGAGGTCTCTTCAACAGACATCGAAGAGATTTCGAGATGATGCGGGCCAGTTTAGAGGTACTTCGGGCCTTTTTGGACGAGATCGTGATCGACCCCCTGTGGGTACACGAGGCACTTCGGTCGCCAGTGTTGGGAATGAACGTCGAGATAGGACGAAATGCCGATATTGCGGTAAATGGAATTCGGGGAGTTGTAGATTTCCTGACCGCTCCTGTTACAAATGCGGATCAGTGGACCACTTCATTAAAGATTGCCCGAGGTTGTCGGGACAGAATGCAAATCAGAGTGGGAGACCGGGTGCTACCACTGCTCGAGGTAGACCATCTGGAAATATGGGCAATGCTGGTGGTGGTCAGAGAGGATCTAGAGATGATATAACCAGATCCGAAGCCCGTGCGCCTGCTAGAGCTTATGCTATACGTGCCCGCGAGGATGCTTCTTCGCCTGATGTTATTACCGGTACATTCACCCTCTTTGATACTAATGTAATTGCTTTGATTGACCCCGGTTCTACTCATTCTTACATATGTGAAACCTTAGCATCCAGTAAGACTTTACCTATTGAGTCTACTGAGTTCGTAATTCGGGTGTCAAATCCCTTGGGTCGTTACGTGCTTGTCGACAAAGTGTGTAAGAAATGTCCCCTGGAAATTCGAGGTTCCTGTTTTCCAGCGGACTTGATGCTTTTGCCGTTTGATGAATTTGATGTTATCCTTGGGTTGGATTGGTTGACCGCGCATGATGCGATTGTGAATTGCAAGAGCAAGACTATTGATTTGAGGTGCGCAAATAACGAAGTAGTCCGAATTGAGTCTGCGGACTTGGAGGGGATGCCAGCTGTAATATCAGCAATGTTGGCACAGAAATATGTAAGAAAAGGGTGCGAAGCATACCTTGCATATGTGCTTGATGACAAAGAATTAGAAAAGAAACCCGAATCGGTGCCGGTGGTTTGTGAATACCCGGATGTTTTTTCGGAAGAATTACCGGGTTTACCACCTGTTCGGGAGGTAGAGTTTGGTATTGAGCTTGTACCTGGGACTACGCCGATTTCGATAGCTCCGTATCGTATGGCACCAACTGAGTTAAAGGAGTTGAAAGCTCAGTTGCAAGAACTGACGGATAGAGGTTTCGCTCGACCAAGTTTCTCACCTTGGGGTGCACCAGTATTGTTCGTGAAAAAGAAGGACGGAACCATGAGGTTGTGCATTGACTATCGTCAGCTGAATAAAGTGACGATAAAGAACAAATATCCGTTGCCGTGCATCGATGATTTGTTCGACCAACTGAAGGGAGCCTCAGTGTTCTCAAAAATAGATTTGAGATCGGGCTATTATCAGTTGCGAATTCGAGATCCAGATATTCCCAAAACTGCCTTCAGAACGAGATATGGTCACTACGAATTCTTAGTGATGCCGTTTGGGCTCACTAATGCCCCTGCGGTATTTATGGATTTGATGAATCGGATCTTCAGACCGTATTTGGATCAGTTCGTAGTTGTGTTCATTGATGACATTTTGGTCTATTCAAGAGATGAGACCGAACATGCTGGGCATCTGAGGCTAGTGCTGCAAATTTTGCGGGATAAGCAGTTATATGCTAAGTTCAGTAAGTGTGAGTTCTGGTTAAGAGAGGTTAGCTTCTGGGGTCATGTGGTATCCGCGTCGGGTATTCGAGTTGACCCGAACAAAATTTCAGCCATACTTGACTGGAAACCTCCGAGAAATATTACTGAAGTTCGGAGCTTTTTGGGGCTCGCCGGTTATTACCGACGATTTGTGAAAGGTTTCTCGATGATAGCCACACCAATGACGAAGCTACTTCAAAAGGATGTTAAGTTCGAGTGGACGGAGAAATGTCAGAAAAGTTTCAACCAACTGAAAACTCATTTGACTGAAGCTCCAATTTTGGTGCAACCCGAATCAGGTAAAGAGTTTGTCATTTATAGTGACGCATCCCTACTTGGGTTGGGTTGCGTATTGATGCAAGAAGGTCGAGTCGTGGCCTATGCGTCGAGACAATTGAAGCCACACGAGAGGAATTATCCGACCCATGATCTCGAACTAGCTGCCATCGTGTTTGCTTTAAAAATATGGCGACATTATCTGTTTGGTGAGAAGTGCCATGTATTTTCGGATCACAAAAGTCTCAAATATTTGATGACTCAACGAGACTTGAATCTGTGACAAAGACGTTGGCTTGAGTTGTTGAAAGATTACGAGCTTGTCATTGATTACCACCCGGGAAAGGCTAACGTGGTTGCGGACGCCTTAAGCCGGAAGTCATTGTTTGCTTTACGAGCGATGAACGTGCATTTGTCTGTTCTACCAGACAGTGTGTTAGTAGCTGAATTAAAAGCTAAACCATTATTGACTCACCAAATTCGTGAAGCTCAGAAAGTCGATGATGAATTGGTTGCAAAACGGGCTAAGTGTTTTCCGAACGAGGAATCGGAGTTTCAAATTGATGATGATGATTGTTTGAGGATCAGAAATCATTTGTGTGTTCCAAGGAATTCGGAACTCATTTCGATGATTCTGAACGAAGCCCATTGTAGCCGAATGTCAATTCACCCGGGGAGTACGAAAATGTACAACGATTTGAAACGTCAATTTTGGTGGCATGGTATGAAACGGGACATCTCTGACTTTGTTTCGAGATGTTTAATATGTTAACAAGTGAAAGCGGAACATCAAGTGCTTTCAGGATTACTCCAGCCGATCATGATACCCGAGTGGAAATGGGATCGAGTCACAATGGACTTTGTGTCCGGACTGCCCTTGTCAGCAAGTAAGAGGGTTGCGATATGGGTTATTGTTGATAGACTGACTAAGTCGACTCATTTCATCCCCGTATGTACGGATTTTTCATTGGATAAACTAGCTGAATTGTACGTTTATCAAATTGTGAGATTACACGGGGTACCTGTTTCTATCGTGTCGGATAGAGATCCGAGATTCACCTCACGATTTTGGAAGAAATTGCAAGAAGCTCTGGGTACTAAGCTGCATTTTAGCACTGCTTTTCACCCCCAAACCGATGGTCAATCCGAGCGGATAATTCAGATACTTGAGGATATGTTGAGATGTTGCATCCTCGAGTTCAGTAGTTCATGGGAACGGTATTTACCTTTGATTGAATTCGCTTACAACAATAGTTTTCAATCAAGTATTAAGATGGCACCTTATGAGGCTTTGTACGGTCGTAAATGCCGTACACCATTGTTTTGGACCGAGCTCGATGAAAGAACGATACCCAAACCTATTTACCGGTAAGATTTTCGGGGACGACAATTTCTTAAGTGGGGGAGAGTTGTGACAGCCCAAAGTTGACCCTAGTCGGGAAGTGGTTTCGGGACCGCTAAACCGAGTCACCGAAATGTTTGAATGTGATACTTATTGTGTAGAATATGTAATTATGAATGTGTGAAAATTTCAAGCTTCAATTTGGTTGATTTCATGTGAATTTAGTCATAGGACTTATGTGAGAAAATTCTAAAATGTGATAGGTCAATGTGTGAGGACCTATTAGTGCATGTGGACAAAGGAGGGACTTGCATGTCAAATTCCCCCCCTAATGAGTAGTGGCCGGCCATGACAAGGAAGGATGGGCAAAACATGTCATGAAACATGTTTTGTTAGTGGAAGAATAAAATAAGGAGTATGGGTAATAAAGAAATGGAAAACAAAAGAAAAAAAAAGTGTGTGTGGTGTTTGTCCCCCCATTGCCGTGAGCTAAACAAGAGAAAGGGGGAATTTTGTTCATCCTTTTCTCATCTTCATGCTTGCCAAAAACTAGAAAGAAAAACAAAGAAAAATTTTCTCATCCTTTGGTTCATCCTTGGCCAAAAATTTTAAGGAGGAAAGAAGAAGAAAGGTGAAGAGATTCGGCCATGCATGTAGCTAGGCTAAGGTATGTTTGATGATGTTCCATGAGAGGCATGCATGTTTTAGTTGTTAGCTTGAGTTCTACCTAACCCATGGTCTAAATCTTGCTATGTGATGGAAATGGCACTTGACCATGGATGAATCATTCTTGGTTGATGTTTGATGTTGTGGTGATGAGGCATGAGGATGAGTTAAGATTCGGCCTAGGTGGAGGTTGTGTTAATGCCATTGCATGCAAAATATGAAGCTTGTTAATGATGCATGTGATGATGGCTTGATGATTCTTGAACCTCCTTTTTAGCATTTTTTGTTGTGTGAGCACATATGTGCATTGGTTGCTAAATGGAGAAGAATCGGCTAGCAAGATGTGTGCTAAGGCCGAATGTAACTTTGCATGTTAATGAGCAATGCATGTGTTAAATTGATGAAAAGGGGGAGGATGCTTTACTAGTGTGTACATGTGTGTATTAAGTGTTGAAATCGACCCCAAAAATGGACATGCATATTCGGTCAAGGGCAAGAAATTAGCTAATATGTGGTGTTGATGCATGATTTTTGCATGTATGAGACTTTAATGTCTAATGTATAAATATGGGCTAAGTGCCTTGTGTTCATCTTTTGATGCCTAAAATGATGAAATCAATTTATTTGTTTGATTAAGCTCAAGAGCAAAGGGGAAATAAAACCGATAAAGGGAAGGAAAAAGTGGTTGAATAGCTAGCGGAATCGTTCGACAACACCCGAGGTAAGTTCTTGAGTAAGAGAGCTTAAATTTCGATGTGATTAAATCATGCTCTATGTGTGGCTATTGAGCCGAATGTGCAAGGACAATATGTGCCTTGTGTTTGAGTTTCGTAAACGAAAATGAAATATGAATGTGCTATGAATTATTGTTAGATGTGCATGATTAATTGAATGCTGTCCGGGTTAAGTCCCGAAGGCATTCGTGCGAGTTACTAAATCCGGGTTAAGTCCCGAAGGCATTCGTGCGAGTTATTAAATCCGGGTTAAGTCCCGAAGGCATTCGTGCGAGTTATTAAATCCGGGTTAAGTCCCGAAGGCATTCGTGCGAGTTGTTAAATCCGGGTTATGTCCCGAAGGCATTGTGTGAGTTACTAAAACCGGGCTATGTCCCGAAGGCATTTGAACGAGGAGCTATATCCGGTTAAATCCCGAAGGTACGTGATTTGGTAATGAATGAGCTTGCTGTAAAATTCCAGCGAATACTCGAAAAACATCCCAATATGGGGATATGTTACGTATGTGTTGAATTTAATCGAGCCCTTACAAATAAATGTTCGCTCAGTTGATAAACGAGCTACCGGCCTTCGGCCAAGTTAGTTTATTGTGTATGTACATAATGGTTGTTAATGTTGTGAAGCAAGTTTGATATCGATTTTTGGTTCTCCAGCTATCGGACTCGGGATCTTGAAGTCGAAGTCGCCCACACTATCAAAGGCTCTTTTGGGTACTATTTTGGTTGAATTTTGTTATGGCATGTATAGGACTACCCATTGTTGTCTTTCGAGTACTTTATGAAATGTATAAGTGTACAGCCATGCGAAGATGGCTTGTAGAAGTGGAGTATGGCATTAGACCATTCGTATTTATGAATGTATAGATGGTTTCATGATGTAACTATGTTGGAATGGAAGTGTTGAGCAAATGATCAGCCACTAGAATGGCTAAGTATGATCATATGTGGGCTTATGTATGACAAGGCCCTAGTTGGTCCATGAAACCCCAAATTAGGTAAGGTTCACTTTGAAAACAGAAGCTGATAGCAGCAGTGGTGTGGATTGGAAAAATCACAAGAATTCGTAGGAGTGGAATTAAATAGTGAATAAATTATGTAATCGAACCTTGATGAATCTACTTTCATATGGAAGTAACGAAACAATTATAGGAACAGTACAGAAAGAGATATTCGGGTTCTTGTGGAACAGGGCCAGAACAGTTTCTGGATTCACTGTTCCGCCTTTGGAAATTCACTATAAATTGACCAGAGATAATTAGGGGTCATACCATATATGTATGGATTCCTCTCTGAGTCTAGTTTCCATAGAAACAAACGGCATCAGTATTGAAGCTCTGTGCAGAGAGATATCCCAGTCGTAATGGGAAAAGGTCAGTGTAGTCGACCCCTGTAACATGGGAGACTTTGACTAATAAACTGTACTAGTTGGCCCGACCAAAAATTCTAAAAAAAAATCCATAGGTGGGGACATGAGTCTAGTTTCAGGGAAAAATCACAAAACTGATTTTTGAGTTGTGAAACTCAAGATATGATTTTTGAAGCGACTAGTACTCAGACTGGGCAGTGTCTGGAAAAATTTTTCAAAGTTTGTTAACATCTCGTGTCCGACTCCGGTGTCGGTCTCGGGTTCGGGGTGTTACAGCACGGGTCATGCGAGACAACTGTGAACCTACTGATGGGTCAGTAAGTGTACTTAGACCCCGATTTATGAAATGATCGTTATGCACCCGATGGGAAAAATGACTAAAATGCCCCTACATGTTATGTGATTATTATTGTATGCCATTTATGATATGTTTTCATTCATGTGATATTGTGCTGCATTAGGGGACGGGATCATTGGTTTGGAGGAAGTATATGATTTGTTAGGGTCACATGGTCGCTTGACGACTGTGGATCCACCGGCAGCTTAAAGCCATTATGTGATTGGCAGCTCTTGCGAAATTGGTTAGTGCCGCAACCAGTGCTGCATCAGGAGTGTAGGGATAGGTGGGTTGATTAAATTCCCACAGGAGTGTATGGTTGGACGGGATACGGAGTGCAGGGTTGGTTGGGTATCTGAGCATTGCATAATCTGATTCTAATTGTGACATGGGCTCAGGCCCAACTGAGGCTACTATGGGCTAAGACCCAAGTGCCATCGTTATTGTAATGGGCTTAGGCCCAAATTGATGTGATGCATGCTTTATGATCAATGAGGGTTGTACACACTGAGTTTTTGTAAACTCACCCCCCTCTCTTAAATTTTTAAGGTAATCCTCAGTAGGTGGTTCGATGTATGGGAGGACTCAGAGGTGGCCACACTACGAACAGCTTTAAATATTCATATTTTCTTTTACATTACTTAAATTACTTTCTCTTTGGATTTTTAATGTAATAAGGCCTTTTCTCTAATTTTCTAGCTTTTAATTTGGGGTTTTTTTAACTATTATGATTAATTTCTGTTAAAAGTAGAGCGGAGTTTTCCAAAATGATATTTGTTTTCATAACATCACGTTTTCGGAACATTGTTGAAATGCTTCCGCAACAAACATGTTTTTTTAAAAGTAAGGCTGGTTTAAAATGGTTAACAAATAATTAAGTTGACTTTAGAATTAAACAAAGGGGTTTTTCTCTTTCAAGCGAGATTTATTAATAAGACAAATTTTTTCGAAAAAGCATTTTAATGTGACACACCAGATTCGGTCATAACGTCTAGGCTGGGTTTGGGGTGTTACATGTTTTATTTAAAGATGTTTTTACTTGGAACTATTGTTTTGTCTTTTTCATAATGAGGTTTATGAAAAAACCTCGATACTTTAAAATATTTTCAAGTGTTTTTGTTAAACCCAAATAATTTTATGTTGTGCATAACATACCCATATCCAGAGACCGGGTCAGGCATGAGTGTTACAAGTTTTGATATCACAGCCCAGTTGAGTCGATTCTCAAAAAATTGAAGGCTGTGTCATGTGCTACCATGCTTGATACAACTTTGGCTTAATCCTTGTAATTTGAACTAATCTAAGTTTTATTGCAGTTGTTTATAAAAATGTTAGAAAGATCAAAAGAAGCAACTGGGGAGGGAATTGAAAGCCATGTACCTCCGGCTTAAAAGCAAACTCCTACAGCTAATCTGAGTGCTGTTGGAAATGCTTTTCGAAATGTCTTCTTCACCATCATGACTCAAATGTTTGATCAGTTCATGGGGACAACTCAAGCACCCCAGCCTCAACCTCAACAATCTCAGCAACCACAACCAAAAATAGTTCAACCTGTTCCTCTTGCACCTCCACTGCCAACTGCAACTCAATCTAAGAGTGATCCTGTGAAAGAGATAAGAAAAAGATGTACTAAAGAATTTTTAGGAGATAAAGGAGATGACCCCACAGTGGTAGAACAATGGTTATCATGTGCCTGCAAATTATTGAAGGAGTTAAAGTGTATGCCGGTGAACAACCTCTTATGTGTCGTCTCTTTGCTTGAGGGGGAGTCATATCAATGGTGGGAGACATTGATCAGTGTGACTTCTGAAGAACTGGTAGACTAGGAATTCTTTCTGGAGAAATTCCAAAAAAAATATGTATATCAAATGTATGTTGAGAAATTGAAGAATGAGTTCTTGCATCTCAAACAAGGGTGGATGTCAGTGATGGAATACGAACGAGAGTTTATCAGACTCAACCGCTATGTAAAAGACATGTTCCAGACAAAGAAAGCTTTATGTGATAAGTTCGGATAGGGACTAAGGGATGAAATTCGCTCCCTAATAACGACGTTACAATGCTAGAGTTTAGCGGTAATGAAAACTAAGCCTCATAAGATAGAGACGATACTTCAAGAGAAGAGTAGAGTTTTTTACGGAAAAAGAACAAAACGTGGATTTTCTGGTCCACCACCCTCATCAAATTTCAAGAGGCCAAAAGATCAAAACTTCTAGGTGTCAATAAGGGATTCGTAGCCTATGAGTTTTAGGTGAGATGAATGTGGTCGACAAGCTACCTCAATGGCAAGTATGAGCGGATCCTAAGTAATTAAGAATTCAGTTTGTGAGTACTACGAAAGAAATCATAGAAGCATTGTTTAAATTTCTATTTAAATTACAAATATTTTTATATATACTTAATAAAATTTAAGGCCTTCTTTGATAAAGTGTTGAAAAAATTCCATCAACTAAAACTTAATTTTTTTAGTAACTTAATTTTTTAAACTTGTTTGATAATACATAAGGAAAGCGGCTAAATTTAATTCTTTTTATAAAAAAGTGTGAAAAATGATAAGTAAATAGGGGCTTACTTATCACTTAATAGAACAAATTCAATACTTATAGGAAGGGTGATAGAAATACAGATGGAAGTTATGGAGCGAAAAAGTAGAGAAGAAGCTGTTATCATCAATCGCTAGTGTAACACCCCCTAACCCCAAACCGTCGACGGAACGAGGTTATGAGGCATTACCGGACATATTAGACAACTTACGAATAATTTACAATTAATATAACTTCCATAGTATAATATAATAATAAAGTCCCTATATTGGACTCTCGAAGTTCAAACATGTATTAAAAGTAGAACGGGACTTGTTCGAGTATTCCGGGAAATTTTTTTTTTATAAAAAATTTTGGCAGCATTTCTGCTTATTTTTACCTAAAACCCCCTGCAAATTCAAACCAAAACAACCAACACCAATGTTTCACATTCATATAACTAATATTTATATCATTAACATAATTTTTAACTTAATAACTATCATAGCATCATTCTAAATTGATTAAAAACTTCATTCATTTAACCATCTAAATCTTATAATTCATCCTTCGCTACCCAAAGTAATATACATATTCAAGTGACTAAAAAACACCTATGTACATGCCACATTTACCCAAAAGAAAAATATACATCACCAAATTTGTGTTGGAGTCGGGATTGTTCTGGATGCTGAGCCGGGACACTTGACTTCTACTAACCTGCGGACGGAAACAACTGTACGCTGAGTATGGATATACTCAGTGGTATTACCATAATTCAAAATATATCATCAATAATAAAAATATAAATATTAAAATACAAAACAATTAATTTCTTAAATACTAATTCATACTTTATTTTTATTTTTTTTTCATCATTTCATAATAACAATTCAATTTAATTATTCGTCAATCAATGTATTTTTCACAAACTTGAATTTAAACCACTTGTGAACATTTAGCTCATACTTTTCTCTTCCTATCACAATTCCAATTTCTATTCATAATTCAATTTATTTTTTTTTTATTTTTTTATTTCAATGCCTTAAATTCACATTTCAATTTTTCACCCTATTAACGTAACTCGGACTTTGGCGGATACACAGATCCAATCAAACACACCAATATGGCACCTAGTACCTCATCGGATAGTTTGAAGTAATAGTTGACACCCAGTGTCTCATCGGCCTAGTCGAAGTAAAGTTGGTACCCAGTACCTCATCGAATCTATCCGAAGAAATTTAGTGCACCCAGTGTCTCATCGACTCGAGGTCGAAGCATCCCTGAACACTTCAATCCTATGGCATGCCAACTATATCCGACTCAGCCCGACTAGTTAATAGGGTATTCAATTCACTTTCTCAATTCTATATCACTTTCAATTCACAATTCAAATCACCATTCATTTTTCAATCAATACACTTTTCAAATAATCACATATTCCATAATTCACTTATTCTATTCAATTTAATTCAATTTGCATCACTTTCATTTTCACTCAATATTCATATCAATTTCACATACTTACCTCAAGTCTTACTTACCATACATAACAATTAAAAATTCAGCAATCAATAATAATTAAAATTCGAATTATAGTAATACACACCGTAATTCTCCCGTTTTAGTCCTCGATGACTTTCTCCTTTCCTTTTGATGCTGATGCTTCAGGTTCTTTGTTGGCTACGAAAATAATAGTAATTTACATTATTATTTACAGCATTAATTATAATAAATAATTAAATTTCTAAACAATTCCTACCTTATTCCCAATTTAATCCTAACTAAACTTAATTATTTTCTTAATCCAATTCACTCTCTTTTTCTATTCAAATTTTGTCTAAACTTATATTTAACTATAAAATTTCCTGCATATTTCCCTAATTTTGAAATTTCTTCAGTTTAGTCCCTACAACATAAAACTTATAACCTAG
Organism: Gossypium hirsutum; assembly: GCF_007990345.1. Taxonomy (NCBI): domain Eukaryota; kingdom Viridiplantae; phylum Streptophyta; class Magnoliopsida; order Malvales; family Malvaceae; genus Gossypium; species Gossypium hirsutum. Next base: position 91,672,258 of record NC_053426.1, read on the forward strand.
TTTACAATTTAATCCCTTAATCAATTCTAACTTAGAATTCATTCAATTAAATCCCTAATTCCATAATTTGTCCAACATGAACCATATTTGGAAACATATGAACTCTTGAACTATCAACTTAATTTCATCAAAATCTTGTTTCAAAGCTTCTAAAACATCAAGATTAACTAAAAAGGACTTAATTGACTTACCAAATTAACTCTAAGCTTCAAAAACCCTATTTTCCCTTTTTCTTTCTTTTTCTTCTTTTCTTTCCCCTGTTTCAAATGCTCTCTGTAACTTTCTTTCCTTTTTTTTTACTTCCTTTACGTTTCATTTGTTTTATTTCTTTTATGTTATATTTTATATTTAATTAATTTAATAAATATCTATTTTAATAACAAATACTAATATTACAATTGGATACATATTTATTTTTACATTTGTACCAATAATTTTATTACCATTGTCATTATTTAATTTGTTTCTCAAACAAAAATCTCATAATTTTAATTATTTAATTATTTAATTAACAAATATCTTTTTACTTAAATTATAAGTAATTAAGTATTTAAATTACAAATGTACTAATGTAATTTTTACACATGTATATTTTTATTACCATACAATTATCTACTATTTAATTTATTTATAATATATTATTAATTAAATAATCATAATAATTTAATATAAAACCATAATAATAATCATTATAATATATAAAACCTAAAAAAAAATCTTTGATTTTATTTCACCAATATGCCGCCTCGTTTGTAGTCAATGGCTTAATTGCCATTTTAATCCTTTTTATTTTCTATTGCTTTATAATTAAACTTTTACCCTTTATTCAATTTAATCTTTTTTATTACTTACTCTAAATTAAGCTAAAGTCACCTACTTAAATCCTAATTAGACACACCACTAGGCTCATAAATATTTTTAATAATTATTTTCGAACTTATTTCACTAAGACGGAGGCCCTATAACTCACTTTTCCGGTGCCCATGGATTTTGGGTCATTACATTTCTCCCCCCCCTTAATAAATTTCGTCCTCGAAATTTACTTGAGAAGAGATGAGGATATTGTACTCTCATAGTTTCCTCTGGTTCCCAAGTCGCTTCTTCAACATTATGATTTCTCCATAGGACTTTCACTAAAGGAACCTTTTTATTTCTTAATTCTTTCACTTCCCGTGCTAAAATTTGAACCGGCTCTTCTTCATATGATAGATCAGGTCAAACTTCAATATCTTTTGTAGAAATTATATGAGAAGGATCTGATCTATATTTCTGTAGCATCGAAACATGAAAAACATCATGAATCCTTTGTAATTCAGAAGGTACAGTCAATTCAATTCTTTCCACTATTTCATACGGCCCAATAAAACGTGGGGTCAATTTACCTTTCCGACCAAATCTCAAAACTTTTTTCCAAGGAGAAACCTTAAGAAATACTTTGTCTCCAACTGAATACTCAATGTCTCGACGTTTCAAGTTGGCATAAGACTTTTGTCTGTCAAAAGCTACCTTTAATCTATCTTTGATTTTTTTGATTGTTTCTTCTGTTTCTTGAATTAATTCCGGCCCAATTACTTTTCTTTTATTCAACTCCGTCCAACATACTGGTGATCTACATTTTTGACCATATAACGCTTTATACAGAGCCATCTAAATACTAGATTGGAAACTATTATTATAGACAAACTCAGCTAGTGGCAAATATCACTCCCAACCTGCTTCAAAATCAATAATACAAGCTCGAAGCATATCTTCTGGTACCTGAATTACCCGTTCGGACTGTCCGTCAGTTTGGGGATGAAAAGTTGTACTGAAACTAAGTCTAGTACCCAATGACTCATGTAACTGTCTCCAAAATCTCGATGTGAACCGAGGATCTCAATCTGAAATTATTGATATCGGAATACCATGTAATCTAACAATTTCTCGAATATACACGTCTGCAAGCTTCTGCAACGACCAATCAGTCCTGACTGCTATAAAATGTGCTGACTTGCTAAGTCTATCAACTATCACCCAAATAGTATTCTTTTTGCTTGCTGACAACGGTAATCCCGTAATAAAATCTATCGTGATGCGATCCCATTTCCATTCAGGAATATTAATAGGCTGAAGCAATACAGTAGGAACCTGATGTTCTGCCTTTACCCACTGACAAGTCAAACATTTACTTACAAATTCTACTATGTCTCTTTTCATCCCTGGCCACCAGTATAATTCTCTTAAATCTCGATACATTTTCGTGCCTCTGGGATGCATAGCAAATGAACTATCATGAGCTTCCCGTAAAATCAACTCTTTAAGCTCAAAAGTATTTGGAATACAAATCCAATTTTGAAACCTCAAGCATCCACAATCATCAATACTAAAATTTTCTACTGTGCCATTCTGTACCATCTCTCTTTTCTTCAATAATTTGTCATCTTCCAACTGAGCTGATCTAATCTGATCAAACATTACTGGTTTTATTCTCAATTCGGCCAAAAGACTCCCATCATTACTGATACTAAGCTGTGCAAACATTGCTCTTAATTCAATTACAACTTTTCTACTTAATGCATCAGCTACAACATTAGCTCTTCCTGGATGATAGTCTATAACACAATCATAATCTTTCAGAAGCTCGATCCAATGCCTTTGTCTCAAATTCAATTCTTTCTGAGAAAGAAGATACTTCAAACTCTTATGAACCATATGATGTAGCATTTTCACCATAAAGATAATGTCTCCAAATCTTCAATGCAAAAATCACAGCTGCTAACTCAAGATCATGAGTCGGATAATTCCTTTCATGTGGTTTCAATTGACGAGATGCATAGGCTATTACCTTCCCATCCTACATCAATACACAACCCAAACTACTCAAAGAAGCATCACTATACACTACAAAATCTTGACCCGATTCTGGCAATGTCAGAACTGGTGCCTCGGTTAACATTTGCTTCAATGTTTCAAAACTTTTCTGACACTGATCATCGGCAAAGCTGTCTTCGAAAATCCATTTACAAATCTTCTGTAATACCCAGCTAAACCAAGAAAACTACGTACCTTAGATACATTCCTCGGTGCATTCCATTAAACAATTGCTTCAATTTTTTTTGGATCAACTCAGATTCCATCTGCAGATACTACATGTCCCAGAAATACCACTTCTGATAACCAGAACTCGCATTTACTGAGTTTTCCATATAGCTGTTTCTCTCGTAAAGTCTGTAGCACAATCCTCAGATGCCGATCATGTTCTGACTCTGACTTTGAATAAACCAATATATCATCAATAAAAACCACCACAAACTGATCTAAATACGGCTGAAAGATACGATTCATGAGATCCATAAAAGCAGTTGGGGCATTTGTTAACCCAAATGGCATTACCAAGAACTCATAATGGCCATACCTCGTACAGAAAGTTGTCTTCGGTACATCACTTTCTTTTACCTTCAACTGATAGTAACCCGACCTTAAGTCAATCTTCGAAAACACAGAAACTCCTTTCAACTGATCAAATAAATCATCAATGCGACGTAACGGGTACTTATTTTTAATTGTCACCTTGTTCAACTGTCGGTAATCAATACAAAGTCGCATAGAGCCATCTTTCTTTTTAACAAATAATACTAGAGCTCCCCACAGTGATATACTTGGTCGAATAAAGCCACGATCTAACAAATCTTGCAACTGTATCTTCAATTCTTTTAATTCTGTAGGTGATATCCGATACGGAGGTATAGAAATCGGTGCAGTACCCAGATAAACCTCTATAGCAAATTCAACTTCTCTATCAGGCGGTAAAGCCGGTAATTTCTCAGGAAATACATCAGGAAATTTGCAAACTATTCGGATCTTGCTACATTGACTTTCAACCGAATCTGAGTTAATAACATATGCCAAATATGCTGAACAACCCCGTTGAAGTAATTTACTAGCCTTTATTGCTGAAATGATACGTGCCGGCCCACCAGTACGAATACCATTTACGTTAATCCGATCACTACTGTCTGTTTGAATACTAAACTTCTTTTTATAACAATCCAAAATCACTCCATATTTGGATAGCCAATCCATTCCCAATATTATATCAAAATCTCCAAATGGCATAATCAACAAGTCAACAGGAAAAGTTTTATTCTGTATGATTAACGGGCATCTCAGACATACTCGATTCACTAATATTGTTTGCCTCAATGGACTCGACACTTCTACAGACACTCTAGACATTTCAGATTTTAATTTCCCCGATTCAACTAATTTTGAATTAATATAAGAATGCGAAGATCCAGGATCAATCAAAGCATAAACAGGCTCAGAATACAGTAAAAATATACCTGTCACCACATCGTGAGCATCACTTTTTCTCGTTTTCTGACCACATAAGCTCTGGCATGAATTCGCCTTCCAAGCCTACCAAGGTATATGCACAACAGGAAAATCTTATGAGAAATAGGGGATGATAGGGCGGGTTGCAAAATTCAACTTTAACATAGACAATGGGGTCTAGGGAAGATTCACAAGAATAGCAGTATTTGTAAATCTTGGAAACGCTCTGACTTCTCAAGTCTTGATCAATGGACTTTTACAAAGAGTCGAATATGAGTACCTACCAATTGTATGTTTCTCATGCGAACATTATGTGCACTTACAAAAAAATCTGCCCTAGAATAGAACCAGGGCAGAAAGGGATAGAATGAGGCACATCCGGCGATGAGGTTGGACAAGGGAAAGGTAAGGACCAAAGTCAAAATAAGCCATTGACAAACCCCAACACCTACAGCCTTTAGATGCTTGTAGAGAATGAAAGTCGACATTGGACAAAAGGGGGAAGGAAAATCAGCGCTGGAAGTTAGGGGGAGGTGTAACCTAACATAAGGTTTCAAGCTTTGGAAACCCTAAACGAAGAACAGGGCTTCCTAAAGTAAGGATCAAGACTAGAAGAGGGTTTAGGTTAGAGGAGTTTGGACTCTTAGGTAGAAGCTTTAGAGAAGGAAGTGGGCTCGGTGTCATTGGGCTAGGACCAAAAAAGGCCTGTTGATTAAGCCAGATTGCACTTAAGGTCGAGCTAGCAAAAGCAAGCTAAGGCACTGAACAATCGAAAGGAAATTTCAGAAGGCCCCTTACAGATGAAAATAATCGAAGAATGCAAGGCCAGAGAGGTTGGATTTCTAGGGTTAATGAGCTAGGGTTTACCAACCTGGTAAATGGTGGTGGAAGTGGGGGGATTGCAATAGCACCGATAGAACATGTGATTTTGGAGCCAGGGGAAAATAAGGAGATAGAACCAGCTGACCAATCATTGAATATGGAACTAGATGATGCGCGAAGAGAGAGGGAGTTACTAGATGATCCCGACGCGACGATCATTGTAGGATCTGATGATCGTCCTAGTCAGAGCCTACGAATGGAAGCTTGATAGAGATTGTGGTGACCTTAAAGGATGGCGTGCTTAACTTAAAAAGGCACTCGATTGTTCTGTTTAAAGAAAAAGAAGTTCTAAGGGAAGAAGGATTTATGTAAAACTCAAAAAGAAGGGTTGGGTTATCAAGGCGATTCCTCAACTCTTCACAGTGGAGGAAAAATTAAATGAAACTCGAAAGAGTCAAAAAAACTCAAAAAGATAATTAGGGACAAAGGTAGTCCCTTTAAAGTCAAAATGAATAGAGTTCATTTAACTGAATCAGACAATAATATAGTTGAGTTATTAAAGGATCAGTTTCTTCAAGAAATGGTGAGCAAGATTAGTGAAGAGTCAGGCGCAAATTCAAGAGGCCAGGAAAATTCGTAGCATTAAATTGGGTTTGTTTTATTGCCTCCAAAATTTATTTATTTAAAATTAATGATGATGAATTCAAACTTATCAATATTTTTTTTGAATTGTTAATGATGTGCGAATGTGAAATTCCTTCACATTCTTAAAGAATATAGTGGGGAGTACAAGCTCGATATTGTTAGCCTTTTAGAGCCAAAGGTTAGTGGTGAAAAGGCAGATGAAATGATTGCAAAGTTAGGGTTTCATTTTTCACATCAATTTTAAGCAATGGGCTTTTCTGGTTGTATTTGGATTGGTTGGAAAGAAATGATTCATTTGGAAGTTATTCAAAATCATACCCAGTTTATCTTAACAAAGGTTTGCTATGGTGTTCATATGCAATCTATTATAGTCACCTTTGTATATGGTTGTCCCAATAAAATAAAGAGAAATGCACTATAGGAAGCCTTAAAAGAAACCGTGCTGTGACAGCCCTAAATTGACCCTAGTCGGAAAGTGGTTTCGAGACCGTTAAACCAAGTCATCGAAGTATTTGAATATGATATTTATTGTCTAAAATATGTGAATATGAATGTGTGAAAGTTTTAAGCTTCGATTTAGTCGATTGCATGTGAATTTAATTAATAGGACTTATGTGTGGCACTTTTAAAAGGCGATAGGTTAATCTATAAGGACCTATTAATGCATGTTATATAAATGAGGGGTTTGCATGTCAAATTTCCATTTATAATAGCTAGTGGCCGGCCATGGTAAGGGTCATGAATGATAATATGTATTTTCTATTAGCACTATTAGTTTACAAAATAAAATAAGGAATTAAGAATAATAAAACTTGTGGTAATGGGAGGAGAAACCAAAGTTGTCATCTTTGCTCCTCATTGTCGTGACTAGAAGAGAAAAAGCTTGGAAAAAATTCAGCTATGGTGGTTAGCTAAATCAAGGTAAGTTCAAGGATGATTCTTGGATTTCTAGCATTTTTTTTTTTGAGTTAGTCATTAAGCTCTTTGCTTAACCCATGACTAAACTTGAAATGGTAGGGTGTCTTGAGCATTCGGCCATGGTAGGAAGTAGAAGAGAAATATGGTTGTTGTTCATGTTATTTGGATGAAAAAAATTGGTAGTTAGATGGAGAGGATATGATTTTGGATATTATTGGGCAATGTATGTGCTTTGAATTGAAGGAATGGAGAGGATGCTTTAATTGTGTTATGAACAATTATATGTTAAATTAAGGTTTGCTAAGCTAGCTATTAAGGTGATTTTGGAAAATCGCCATAAATTGTAGGAGTTGAGTTAGAGGCTGAATGAATTATTCCATTAAAGCTTGAAGAGTCTAGTTTCTTATAAAAGAAACCATAAAAACAAAAGAGTTACCGATCTTGAGATATTTGAAGTATTGTGGGCCTGAGTCAAAATGACTACTAGATTCCTTGTTCTGTTTTTATAAAATCAGTATAAATTGTATAAAAATGGCCGTAAGATAAAATTTATATTCTTAGACTCCTTAATGAGTCTAGTTTCAAATGAAATAAACGAGAACATATTTTGAATTCTGTACAATGAGAAATTTGATTCGTAGTGAAGAGTAGTCAGTTTAGTCAAACAGTGAAATAAGGTGATCTTTAAGAAAAATCTGGTATTGTTGGGCTGAACTAAAAATTTTGAAAATTTTGTGGATAATAGATAAATGAGTCTTCTGTCAAGAAAAATTTACGGCAATTGATTTGGAGTTTCGTAGCTCCAGTTATAAAAACTTTAGTGACTGTTGTTCAGGAAGTCAGCTTATAAAGAAATTATAATTATATTGCAAACATTAATGAAAATTTGCTAATGAATTAATTATTGATTTTTATAAAGCTTACTATAAACTATATGTGTGAAAGTCGAATCCATATGTATTATATTCTGAAAGTAATGCTTGAATAGTCGATTAATGACTAGTTAAAATTTGTTGAACTTAAGCTCAAGAGCTTGGAGGATCAAAGTTGGATAAGGGAAAGGAAAAAGTGATCGAATAGCCGTTGAAATCCTTCGACAACATCCGAGGTAAGTCGTCGAGTAATGAAACTTAGTTTATGATTTGATTAAGTCATGACATACAAGCATAACAAATAAACGGTGATATAATGATTCTACTTGAATTATATATTGAGGTGATTAGTTTATGCCTATTACGGGTAGCCGAATGTGTATAGAGATCATGTTATAAAGCCAATCAAAATCATGCTCTTTGTATGTGGCTATTGAGCCGAAATTGGTAAGTGTGATAAGTGTCTTGTGTTTGAGCTTTAGTAATGAAAATGAAATATGGATGTGTCATGATTTATTGATATATGTGCATGGTTATTCAAATGATATCCGGGCTAAGTCCCAAAGGCTTTTGTGCTAGTGACTATATCCGGACTAAGATTCGAAGGCATTTGTGCGAGTTTCTATATCCGGGCTAAGACCCGAAGGCATTTGTGCTAGTGACTATATCCAGGCTAAGTCCCGAAGGCATTTATGCTAGTGACTATATCTGGGCTAAGACCCGAAGGCATTTGTGCGAGTTGTTATATCCGGCTAAATCCCGAAGATACTTGGGTTTGGAAGCGAGCGATCTTGCTGTAATAATTTCAATTAATACGCTCGTAAAATCCCAACGATGAGGTATGTTTCGTATATGCATTGGAATAGTTGATTCCTTTTAAATAGTATTCGCTCAGTCGATTAATAAGCTTCCGGCCTTTGGTTAAGTTGATCCCTTATGTATGAATATAAGGGTTGGAAGTGTGAAGTAGGTATGATTTTGAGAATATGTGTATATGAAATTATCCGACTAGTCATATGAATGCTATACTTCAGTTGTGCCTAATTTCATTGCTCAAAACTTACTAAGCATTAAATGCTTATTCCGTTTCTTTGATTCTCTGTTTTATAGATTTTGGTTCGTCAGCTATCGGACTCGGGAGTGTCAAAGTCGAAGTCGCCCACACTATCAAAGCCCTTTTGGTACTCTTTTAGTTGAACTCTGATAATGGCATGTATAGGGCTGCCCTTTTGTTGTTAGTCAAGTACTTTGGTATTGTATATATTTGGATAGTCATGCGAAAATGGCTTATATATTTTGAGCATAGCGTTATAATCATTTTGTATATATATGGTTATTGAGAGGTGTAGAAATGCTTGGCAATGATTAGCCATTGGAATGGTTAATCACGTTCATATTTTTGTGCTATGTATGTTAAAGGGCTAGTTGAATCATGGAAATTATGAAATAGGTAAAGTCTACCTTAAAAATAGATGCCAACAGCAGCACTGATGTGAATTTGAAAAATCACTAAAAATAGTAAAAATAGAATTAAATAGTTAATAAATTATGTAATCGAACCTTGATGAGTCTATTTTCATATGGAAGAAACGAAATGATCATATGAGTCGTAATTTAAGAGATGTTTAAGTTTTCGTGAAACAGGGCCAGAGCGATTTCTGGATCCCCTGATCTGACTTTGGAAATTCACTATAAATTAACCAGAGATAATTAGAAGTCATTCCCTATATGTACAGATTCCTCCTTGAGTCTAGTTTCATAGAAACAAACTTCGTAAGTATTGAATCCCTGTACAGGGAGATATCTAAGTCGTAATGCATGAAGGTCAGAGTAGTCGAACCCTGAAACAGGGGAGACTTTAACTAATAAACTGTACTAATTGGCCCAACCAAAAATCCTAGAAAAAAATTTGTAGATAGATATATGAGTCTAGTTTCATAAAAAATTTACGGAATCGGTTTTTGAGCTTCGAAACCCGAGATATGATTTTTAAAGTGACTGTGATGCAGTTAACCAGCATGTCTGGAAATTTAAAAATGAACTGTGTAAGTAAATGAAATAAGTCCGTAAATACCTCGTGTTCGACTCCGAAAACGGTCTCGGGTACAGGACGTTACACGTGCCTACTGACTCGACCCCTTGGATGGCAATAGTGGACTTTAATGTTATTCTTTCCTCTGATGATAAAAAGGGAAGTGGTTTCATAAGAAAACGTTGTCCTCATTTTGGTGATTTTGTTGAGGCCAACAACATACATGATTTGGGGCATCGAGGTCTTTCTTTCACTTGGCAATGGGGAGGGGTCTTAGAGAGGCTAGATCTAATGTTGAAGAATACGACATTGGTTCAAAATTTTCAAATGTGTTTGGTTACACACTTAGTGAGGATTAAATTAGATCATCAGCCTCTTCTCAAAAACTTATTTACGGATCTAAACTTACCTAAGGACGTCCTTTCAGGTTTTTGGCCAGTTGGACATAGCATCAGAATTTTTAGGTACCATTAAGAAATTCTAAAGGTATAATAGAGATATGTGTGACACCTTAAGAAAACTCACCATAAGACTTACGGACTAGAATAAAAATGTATATGGTCATATTGGGGTTCGAAAACAAAAACTTTTAAAATCCTTGAGTTGGGTTCAAAAGGAGTTAAAGAAGCCGAATTCGGATGTCTTATATAGGAAGGAGATGGGCATTAGAAAGGAGCTTGAAGAAGTTCTTACTTATGAGGAAATGCTTTGGCAGCAAAAGTCTAGATGTGACTGTCTCAAACATGGGGATAAAAACACAAGATTCTTCCATAGTAGAACAATGTATAGAAGGAAAGTTAATCGTATTAATGCTTTACGTAATAGTTATTGGGGTTGGTTGTATGAACCAGGTGAAATACAATTAGAAACAATTAGCTACTTTTAGAAGTTGTATGGGAAAAGACAAGTAGGATAGGGGAGTTACCCCAGCATTTCTTTTCTCAAATAGAACAGATTAACAAAGAATTTCTACACAAAAAGGTCTCAAACGATGAAATTAGAATGACACTTGTTGATATAGCACCATTAAAAGCCTCTGGAAGTGATGGATACCATGCGTTTTTCTTTCAGAATTAATGGGATAGTATTGGGAGTGCAATTTCTGACTGAGTCAAAGGAGTGTTCAGTAGACAACCTATAGACCAAGGACTAAACAATACACTCATTGTTCTTATTCCAAACATGGCACAACCTGAGGGTATCAATTTCGACCTATCAACCTCTGTACCATCTTTTAATAAGTTGGTGATGAAATTATAGCTAATAGATTTAAGATTTTGTTTCCCAAAATTATTGCACAAGAGCAGGTTGGATTCATAGCTGGCAGAAACATCTTTGTTAATATTTTCATTGCTCAAGAAGTCGTTCACTTTATGCGAAGGAGAACAAAAAGTGGATGGCAATTTAAATCGATTTGGAAAAAACATATAGTAGAGTTAGATGGGATTTCATTGATAGCTCTATTCAAGCAGCCGATATACCAGATTATCTATTGAAAGTAATCATGTCCGCTATATCAACCTCTATTATGTAAATCCTATGGAATGGGGTACCCATTGAGAAGTTCCAGCCAATAAGAGAAGTAAAGCAAAGATGCCCTCTATCACCTTACCTGTTTGTGTTATGCATGGAGTGGTTAGGGCATAGCATTCAATTGGCAATAAATTCTGGCGAATGGAGTCCTATTATGCTTTAAAGAATAGGGCCAACTTTATCACATTTGTTTTTTGCAAACGATCTGGTGTTTTTCTTGAAAGCAGATATAAAGCATCCCTTGTTACTAAAAACATTCTTAATCAATTCTTTAGTTTCTTAGGTCATCATGCTAATGTAAGGAAAACCAACATGTTCTTCTCCAGAGAAGTGGGAGAAAACCTAAGTGACAGATTAAGTTGGCTACTGGGTTTTCAGAAGGTTGAAGAACTGGGAAAGTATATTAGAATTCCGCTATTTCACAAAAGAATTACTAACTCTATGGTGCAGTTTTTGGTTGAGAACATTTGATCCAAGTTATATAATTGGGATACGAAATAGCTCTCTAAGGTAGAAAGATTAACCCTTGCACAATCAATTCTTCTCTATATTCTGAATTATTTTATGTAGTCCACACAAATTCTGAAAGGAGTTTGTGAAGAGATCAAATGTTTGGCAAGGTAATTCATTTGGGGATCTACCATTAGAGGATGGAAAATGTGTAACAGCTCATTTTTAGTGAGATTGGAACAGTGGTTTCAGAACCACAAATCTGAGCCAAAATTTTTAAAATTTTATTTTATTTTATTTTATGGTTGACATTTGGATAGAAGGTCACATGAAATTTTTGATGTTAAAATTTTATCAATTGTGTGGTTAATTAGGTAAAGGACTAAATTGCATAAAATGCAAAAGTTGGGTTCTAGTAGCTATAGGTATCAAATAGCTATGGAATTCAAAACTTAAGGTCCTTATATGGTAATTAGACCATTAAAGGGTAGTTAGTAGATATTTTAATGACTCATCCATGGAAAAATTAGAAATAGCTGGGGACTAAATTGGAAATCACTAAAATTAAAAGATGACAAATAATTAAAAAGAATTATTATCTTTTCTATCCATCTTCATCCCAAAAATTTTTACCAAAACCCTAGGAGAGAGGATGAAAACTTTTCAAGCTCAATAAGGTATGAAATCAAGTCCCGTTTTTAATTTTTTTTTATATTTTTGGAATCGGGATAATCTAATCTCTCTATTTAGGGGATTAATTTGAAAGGTTATCAAGGTATAAAATTTGGGTCATGGATGAATATGCTAAAAATTAGAAATTTATGGTAGAAAATGAAAGTTTGTTCATAGATAAACAACTTACAAAGCAATTTTTTATGAAAACTTAATTTAAGGACTAAAATGAAAAAGTGGTAAAATCCATGGAAAATTCTAAAATTTTTGAAATGTATGTGCTGTAAATGTAGTGAACAAATTTCAGTTAGACTTGGAAAGAGGGTTAAATTTCATGAATTTTATTTCCCAAGTCTAGAGACAAAATCAGAATTTTTGAAAAGAATAGGGGCAAAATGGTAATTTTTCTTAGGACATAATAGAACGCAAATGTGGTTGAAATGTGATAGATTAATAGTTAAATATATCCATATAGATTCAGAAAGACCAACTGTGGAACTAGATCAAGGAAAGCAAAAGGTTTTGGATTAGTAGAAACTAAAAAACAAACCATTTTCAAGGTAAGTTCGTGTAACTTAAAAATGTATATTAATATGTTTGATTTGAATTGTAAGATGGTGTTGATATGTATGAGATAATATATACATAATGATATAGTTTTAAGTCGTGTATTATGGATAAATTATTGTGTTCCGGTTGGATGTTGAATCTCGATGGGTTAGGTATAATAATGCATATGTTGCAAATAGAATTTAGCCCGGAAGGGTAATTCTAATATAAGCCCTCTTGAGTTTAGGTTACAAATTGGATTTAGCCCGGACGGATAATCTACATTAAGCTCTTTGGAGCAAATGCTACTGATAGGATTTAGCCTGAATTGGTAATCCTACTGTAAAATGTACGACTCAAGAGTGTGCCTTCTTATTATATACCCTAATGGGTACTTTCGTACACGTGTATGTTACCTGAACATCCATCGAGATTTCGATAGTTCAACAGAAAAGAAATCTTAAAACATAGAAAGGTGAAAATTTATGGAACTTGTAATATGATGTGCTCATCTATGTTTTACTTGATATTCTTATGAAATTATGTAACTTGTTTGAATAAGTGATTGTGTTTTTAGGTAACTTACCCAAAATTGATGGAATGTGTAATATGTATGCTTGTTTTAATAAATGTGATCGGTAAGTTTATTTTCCGTTATACGAACTTACTAAGCATAAAATGTTTACTCCTTTTAATTTTCCCTATTTTATAGTGCTCAAAGCTCGTGAAGGTTGGAAGTCAGTCGGAGCAATCATCATACTATCCAATATCTCATTTTCGTATATATAAAAATCTCATTTTGGTACAATGGCATGTATAAGCTTAATTGGCCATTATGGCTTGATAATGATGTTTGTAACCTAGCCATTGGAATGGCTAGGAATGGTCGTTTTGATACACTTGTAATGTCATGCTATGCTATCTCCACATATATTAAGTAATTGTTTAAGTGTCTCTAACAAATGGTTTTGTAGCAGCCCGATTTTGGGCCTATCGGATCAGTGGTTTCGAAACCACTATTTCGGGGTTGAAAAAATTATTTTTAATATTATTTTATGTGTTATAGCATGATTATATGAGTGAATGGAAATTTTGGTAATTAATTTTAGCGTTTGTGAGCTTAATTTTGAAAAGAGACTAAATCGCATAAAGGGAAAAAGTTGTGATTTGCTAGAAAAATATGTTAAATTTCTAGAGAACCATAATTAGGGGTGTTTAAAGTGTAAATAGACCCTTTCATAAGCTTGGCCGGCCATAGAGACAAATAGGAGTTGACAAATTAAAGTTAGGTGAAGTTAGTAGCTTAATTTTGACTAGAAATAAAACAAAAAGAAAAAGTTGTCATCCTTTCATCTTTTTTTTCTTCTTCCACCACAAAATGGTAGCAAGGAGGGGGCTTGGAAAGCTCAAAATATCAGCCACTTATATTCTTTGCAAGTAAGTTATTTAGATGCCTATTTTTGATAATTTTTGTACTTTTGGAACACTTGTAACATGAACTAGCTAATGGGGGGACTATTTTGTGAAATGGTTGATAGTATAGGGATTTGACATGAAAGGATTTATGTTGTTTCCTGAACTTTTATGGAAGAAAATGAGTCTTGGTTGTGTAATAAATAACTTTTGTGAAAGGATTTTCATGGAAAACACCTAAAAGGGTCATTTTGTAAAAGTTATAAAATAGGTTGTAATTGTGAGAAATAGTGGAAATTTGGGGTTTTCATAAGAGTAATAATTGGTCGGTTGGGCTTGGCTAATAAGGAAATTCGATAAAAATCTATTTTTGGGCCTAAGGGTAAAATGGTCATTTTGCCAAAAATGTGAATTTTGATTGTCCAAATTTATTTAGTGATTAAATGAGTGGATTTTATCATGTTAGATCAAGAAAATCGAGATTTGGACTTAAATCGAGAAAGTGCGTGGTTAAAGACAAAAAGAAAATAATTAGCCGAAATTACATTTGAGGTAAGTCCGTGTGATTAAATGAGCATGATATTTATGCCATTGTTATTATACTTGAAAATATATCTTGCCATGATTGTATTAAAGTTTAGGTTGATGATATTGTATATGAGAAAGTGATGTCAAATGTAAATAACATTTATGTGTTGATTGAATGTTTGGAGATTTGATGGAATATGATATTCCATTGAAACAAGTAAGTTGTATGTAAATAATACAACTACATTGTTATTATATGTGTTTAAATTGATATAGCATGAATTGCTTGGTTGTGGAAATGATTATGTTTGATGAATATTGAGATAGTAGAATTCTCGTTTGAACCTTAAGAAACAATTCGGATATTCATGCCATGACATTCAGGTTATTTGAGAGCCAGTGTAAGACCATGTCTAGGGCATGGCATCGGCATTGAGACGAGAGCTAGTGTAAGACATGTCTGGGACATGCATCGTCCTCAAGATGAAAGACATGTTTGGGACATGCATCGGCTACGAGATGTGCCAGTGTAAGACCATGTTTGGGACATGGCATTGGCACGGATATGTGAGAGCTAGCGTAAGACCATGTTTGGGACATGGTGTCGGCCTCAATTTCGATAGTCAGTGTAAGAACATGTCTGGGACATGGCATCCACTTGATGGATGAGCCAGTGTAAGACCATGTCTGGGACATAGCATTGACAGTATACCTTATGTTTGAGGCTTAGTGAATATCTAATAGCTTTCCGAATGGTTCAACAGTGAGAGTTACAGTTTAAGCTAAATGAGAAAGGTTATGACCATATTGTGAGTGGCACGGGTACTTACATGAAATTGATGAGATGTGAATTCAATTCATGTTATATTATTAGTAAGAAATGAATATGAGCATGTTGAGTAACACATGTATGTATGCCAAGCTCATGAGAAATGATTTCAGTTTATGATGTACCTTTAGTGAAGATGTAAATAAGTAATTCATGCTTATAAGAATGATTTTGTGATGACCTTGTGATTATAGATCTATACTTATGATGTATGAATATGTAACCGTACCAGTGTGGTGAAAATGAATTAATATGGTATGATAAAATTAGTATCGTTAATTTACACTAAAATAGTTTTGGACAGCAGCCATAGTCTGACTTTGAAAATCCACCAAAAATTATGGAAATTGAGTTAGAGGCTGAATAAAATATGAAATTAAATCCTAATGAGTCTAGTTTGACATAGAAGAAATTGTGTAAGAAAAAGAGTTTCATATTATGAAATATTTAAATTATTGTGAGACAGAGTCAGAATGACTTCGAAATCCTCTGTTCTGAGAAAATCATTGAAAATTGTACAAAACTAGGTATGGGTTATAATTTATATGCTTATAATTATTAATGAGTCTATTTTCAATAGAAACAGATGGGAACATCATCTGAGTCCCGATTATGAGATAATTAATTTTTAGTGAAGAGGGGTCAAAACTGTCAGACAGAAAAAAAGGGGTAACTTAAGGAATAAATTGTACTAATTGGCCAAACCAAAAATTCTTAAATTTTTATGGTAAGAATATATGTGAGTCTAGTTTCATGAAAAATTAGCGAAACTTAATTTTGAGTTCCGTAGCTTCAGATATAAATAATTTAGTGACTATGACTCAAGAAAATAGCTTGACTAGAACATAAGTAAAAATGCAAATAGGGATGTATTACCATGAGAAGCAAGTTGATAAATTGCTTATTATTTTTAGACAGTCTTACTAAGCTATAAAGCTTACTCCCTTCCTTTTCTTTCCTTTAGTGTTTTTAGGTTAGCTCGGGGTTCGAGATCGTCGGAGGCAGCATCACACTATCAAGTCACTACATTTTGAATAATGAAGTATATATTAGAAATTTCAAGTGAGTGGCATGTATAGGGATCTAGTTGATTGACATGTATTATTTTGCTTTGGCCAAATGTGTTGGCTTATATTGAGTTATATGTATATGGCCATCAGATATGGCTCATATTGATTATGGCTTGCAAGCCTAACTATTCATGTCATGTATAATGTTTATAATGTGATTATGTTTGTTTGCTATGCATGGTTAGTAATATGACATGTGTGCTGGATGTATGCTCTATGACCAATTGAGGTGGTCATAGTCATGTAGTAATTGCACGTTATATACACAACGTGATAATGATTGAACATGAGTGCTTGATGGATAAGTTGGTAACCATAGTATAATGGTAAAAGTGGTCACCAAAATGACAAGTCTTGTGAATGTGAAATAAGGAATCTAGACTTGGTATTGCATGAGTAGATGCATTATTTGTAAGAGGACATGTTAATGTTAAGAATATGTCTTAATAAAGAGTGTTTAATCACTAAAATGATGTCATGATTTGCGATTTTGATGTGCATAAGGCTGTAAGAGATTATGGGTAACATGAAGGCTTGGAAAATAGCCTAAGTGTTGGCCACACGAGCTGGGACACGGCCGTGTGTCTCAACCGTATGAGGGACACGGCTTGGAGACACGAGCATGTGGCCCGGCCGTGTGGTTCGATGTGCATACTGACGTCATAAATAGAGAGTTACACGGCCTAAGGACACAGGCATGCCAAATGCACACGGGCGTGTCTCTATGTCCACACGGGCATGTAACCCTATTTCATGGTAAAATTTTCTAAGTTCTCAGTTTAGTCCTGAATCAATTCTGAGGAATGTTTTGGGCGTTGTAGACCCAAATAAGGGACGACATGCATGTATTTGAAAGGTTTTGAATTAAAAGAGATTCTATGGCTCGGTTTTTGTATGAATGTGTATGTTTAAGTTAGGTAATGCCTCGTACCCTGTTCCGGCATTGGACATGGGTAAGGGGTGTTACAGGTTTGTTCATGGTAAAATTATAAACATGTATGCATGGGGTGGAATGCCTTTTATATGATTAAATTTGCTTGAGATGGATGTTTGAAATGGTTGGATTGTACTTGGTATGTTTTAGTGCAGGAAAATGGTAAATTTGGGTGACAAATGAGGCTAGGAAATGGCTTAATTTTGTCCACAAGGGCAAGCACACACATAGCCTATCCCATGGGCGTGTGGTCCAACTGTGTGTCCCCTGTATCTTAAAAATGCAAAACAAAATGCTTAGAAATGAGCACATAGGCAGAAACATGGGCGTGTGTCTCAGCCGTGTGGTTGACACGGCCTTGGACACTGGCGTGTTACATGGCCATGTGAAACCTGCACCTATTCGAATTAAATTAATTATCCACATGGCCTAGCATACAGGCATGTGACTTGGCCATGTGATTTCAATTTGTTCATGAGTTTCAAGTTAGAGAGTTACACAGAGTCGGAACACGGGCATGTGTGACCACACGGCCTGCCCACACGGACTTGTCCCAAACCACACGGGCATGTGACCCCTGTACATAGCAAAAATTTTCTAAGGTCGGTAAAAATTTCTAAAGTTCTTAGTTTAGTCCCGAACCACTTCAAAAGCATGTTTTGAGCCTCGTAGGCTCGTATTAGGGACTTTATGATTGATTACAAATGGTTTTAATTTGGACGAAAATTTATGGTTCAGAATTGTACGTTTGCTTGTGATGTGAATTTGGTAATGCCTCGTACCCTGTTCTGGTATTGAATACGGGTAAGTGGTGTTACATTTAGTGGTATCAGAGCTATGATTTAGTCAATTATCGGACTAACGTAGCAAGTACGAGTCTAGCTATACATGTCATTATATAAATTATGATAGTGTGATATCTCTTGACCACTTTTAAATTTATTTTCATATATTAATGTCTTCCAACCAAGTTAGAGCCAAGACTGAGGAAGCAGAGAGTGCTGCTCAAGCTTCCGTTCAGCGAGCTATATCTAGTGGTAGTAGAAGGCCCGTATCTGAGGGATGAAGTGAGGCGGCAAAAGTAGCCTTCTTTGAATTGATGGATGAATGGTTTAGTGAATACATAAGAACAAATCCCGCTATTCAACGACCTCCCTCACCTGCATCACAACATGATGAAATACTGCAGGATGTTAGACCTGTTAGAACTGGTAAGGCTCCAATAGATAAAATCAGAAAACATGGGGATGAAGAATTTAAGGCCACGGCCGATGATGATCCAAAGTGGGCCGAGTTCTGGCTGGAAAATACTATTCAAGGTCTAAATAAGTTGTCATGTGCACCAGCCGAATGTCTGAAATGTGCAATATCTTTGTTGGAAGACATGGCCTACCATTGGTGGAAAACAATATCTTCCGTGGTACCTAGGGAAAGTATTACATGGGAATTTTTCCAAGTGGAGTTTAAAAAAAAAGTATATTAGTCAGAGATTCTTAGACCAGAAAAAAAGAAGGAATTTCTAGAGCTCAAATAGGGGAATATGACAGTGTCCGAGTATGAACGGGAATTTATTAGATTGAGCAAGTATGCTAGCGAATGGGTTCAGACTGAAGTTGAAATATGCAAAGATTTTAAGAATGGCTAAACAAAGATATCAAGCTGTTAATTGAAATTTTAGAATTAAAAGAATTCATGGCATTGGCTGCACGGGCACATAAGGCTGAGGAATTAAGAAAAGAAAAGAGACAAGCAGAAAGGGAAGCTCAAGTTATGAACAAAAGATTTATGAGCAAGGCGCAATCATCTGCTTCAAAGAAGTCAAAAAATTCTCACAAGCGTTTTGTTATCTCAAGGGAGTATTTGGGAAAGGAACAAAGTTCTAAACGCACTAACCCGAGGTCTCCGTCTCCTTTAACAACCAGTGTTGGGAGTGCTGAAAACCCCAAATCCTAATGTAATGTCTGTAATAAGTTACACTTTGAAGAGTGTTGGATGAGAAGTGGGGCTTGCTTTAAGTGTGGTTCTCTCGACCATTTCCTTGAAGATTGCCCAGAAATAGTTGAGAAAGACATTGAACAGACCCCGAAGCCAAGTAATCCTATCTCGAGAGATAGACCACCACGGTATTGCAGAAATGCTGGTGGTAGTCGTAGTGCTGCAAAAGACTCAATAGTTAAACCTGAGCCTTGGGCTCCGGCAAGAACCTATGCAATGCGTGCAAGGGAAGATGCTTCAGCACCAGATGTTATAACTGGTACATTCTCTCTACTTGATACTGATGTTATTACTTTGATTGATCCTAGTTCTATGTATTCATATATATGCACGAAATTTGTGTCTGATAAAAATATGGTTGCTGAATTCACCGAATTTGTGGTTAAACTTTCAAATTCCTTGGGTCAGCATGTTACGGTGGATAAAATTTGTAAAAAATTGTTTATTGATAATAGAAGGTCACTGTTTTCTAGCTAATTTGATGTTGTTACCCTTTGATTAATTTGATATAATATTGGAAATGAATTGGTTAACCCATGATGCAGTAGTAAATTGTAAGCATAAATACATTTGTATTGAAATGTTAGAATGGTGAGCTACTCCAGGTTGAATCTGAGAAACCGGATGGATTGCCTAATGTGATTTCAGCAATATCAGCACAGAGACATATTAAAAAGGGGTAGGAGGCTTCTCTTGCTATTGTATTGGACACCAAAGTGTTGAAGCTGAAAATCCAGTCAGTATCGGTTGTTTGTAAGTTTCCTAAGGTATTTCCAAAAGAACTACCTGCTTTACCTCCAACTAGAAAGGTGGAATTTTCCATAGACCTTGTGTGAGGGACGACTTCGATATCTCTAGCACCTTATAGAATGGCTCCTACTGAATTGAAGGAGTTAAAAGTATAGTTGCAAGAGTTGATTGATAGAGGATTTGCCCGACCCAGCTTTTTACCATGGGGTGCACCAGTATTGTTTGTAAAGAAGAAAGATGGATCATTGAGATTATGTATCGATTACAGACAGCTCAATAAAGTCATAATCAAGAATAAATACCCTTCTCCTCATTTAGATGACTGTATTTTTGAAAATTGATCTACGATCTGGTTACTATCAATTAAGAGTAAAAGATTCAGATGTGCTGAAGACAGCTTTTAGAACCAGATATGGGCATTATGAGTTTTTGGTGATTCCATTCGGATTAACAAATGCCCGGCTATATTTATGAATTTAATGAACAAAATTTTCAGACCATACTTGGATAGGTTTGTGGTCATTTTTATTGATGATATTTTGGTTTACTCCCAAGATGTGAATGAGTATGCTGAACATTTGAGAATTTTTTTGCAAACTCTTCATGAGAAACAATTGTATGCTAAATTTAGTACATGTGAATTTTGGCTATGGGAAGTTAGTTTCCTTGGACATGTTGCATCGGCGAAAGGTATTCGGGTGGACCTGAACAAAATTTCAACTATTGTAAGCTGGAAGCCACCGAAGAATATTTCAAAAGTTAGAAGTTTTCTGGGACTAGCAGGATCCTATCAGAGATTTGTTAAAGGGTTCTCAATGATAGCTTCTCCGATGACTCAATTGTTGCAAAAAGAAGTGAAATTCGAGTGGACTGATAAATGCCAGTAGAGTTTTGATAGATTGAAAGCTTTATTGACGGAAGCGCCTGTATTAGTCCAACATGAATCAGGTAAGGAATTTACAGTTTATAATGATGCCTCGTTGAATGGTTTAGGATGTGTATTGATGCAAGATGGTAAAGTAGTGGCTATGCATCTAGACAGCTAAAACCGCATGAAATAAATTACCCGGTACATATCTTGAATTAGCAGCTATTGTTTTTGCATTAAAAATATGGCGGCATTATCTTTTTGGTGAAAAATGCCATACTTTACGGATCACAAAAGTTTGAAGTATTTAATGACACAGAAAAAACTGAATTTGAGACAACGTAAATGGTGGGAATTATTGAAAGATTATGATCTCGTTATCGATTACCATCTGGGGAAAGCTAATGTAGTGGCAAATGCGTTAAGCAGAAAATCCTTGTTTGCCTTACAGGCATTGAACACTCAGTTGCCTTCATCTGATGATGGTTCACTCATAGCTGAGTTGAAAGTCAGACCAACGTTTTTGCAACAGATCTCTGAAGCTCAGAAAAATGATAGTAAGTTGCAAGCAAAACAAAAACAAAGTGAATCGACTTCTGACCCTGAATTTCAGATCAGGACTGATGGTTGTTTATTATTGAGAGGTAGAGTATGCGTACCAAAAAGTTCAGAACTAGTACAGAAGATTTTGAATGAAGCACATAATGGTAACATGTCTATCCATCCTGGTAGTAATAAGATGTATAGTGACTTGAAAAGGATGTATTGGTGGCCAGGAATGAAACGGGATATTTTGAAATTTGTATCGAAGTGTTTGATATGTCAGCAAGTGAAAGTTGAACACCAAGTACCTTCGGGATTATTGCAACCAATTACAATACCATAATGGAAATGGGAAAGAGTTACTATGGATTTTGTAATGGGATTACCTCTATCACCGAAAAAAAGATGTTGTCTGGGTAATTATCGATCGTTTAACGAAGTTGGCACACTTTATCCCAGTACGTATGGATTTTTCATTAGATAGATTGGCTGAATTATATGTCTCTGAGATTGTAAGGCTACACGAAGTGCCAATCTCCATTATTTCAGATAGAAACCCTTGGTTTACATCTCAATTTTAGAGTAAGTTGCATGAAGCTATGGGCACTCGTTTACACTTTAGTACTGCGTTCCATCCTCAAATAGATGGCCAATCTAAACGTGTGACACAGATTCTAGAGGACATGCTTTGATGTTGTGTACTTGAATTTGGAGGTAACTGGGAAAAATACTTACCTTTGATTGAATTTGCTTACAATAATAGTTATCATTCTAGTATTAAAATGGCGACGTATGAGGCTCTATATGGTCAAAAGTGTAAAACTCTATTGTATTAGACAGAGTTAAGCGAGAAAAAGTTACATAGAGTTGACTTGATCCGAGAGACCGAAGAAAAGGTGAAGGTAATTTGAGACAGTTTGAAAGCAGCCTCTGATCGTCAAAAGTTCTATGCTGATTTGAAGAAAAAGGAATAGAATTTCGAGTTGGTGACAAGGTATTCCTGAAAGTGTCGCCTTGGAAGAAAGTTCTCCGGTTTGGATGCAAAGGAAAACTAAGTCCACGATTCATTGGGCCATATGAGATTATTGAAAGAATCGGGCCTGTTGCATATCGGTTAGCGTTACCTCCAGAGCTTGACAAAATTCATAATTTGTTTCATGTGTCCTTGCTATGATGATATCGATCGGATCCTTCACATGTTATTACTCCAATAGAAGTTGAGATGCAGCTTGATATGACTTACGATGTAGAACTGATTAAAATACTGGAATATGATATGAAAGAGCTAAGAAATTAAAATGTGGCTTTGGTAAAAGTCCTGTAGAAATGGCATGGAATAAAGGAAGATACTTGGGAGCTTGAGGATACTATGAGGATGCAATACCCTAACTTCTTCATTGGTAAGAATTTTCGAGGACGAAAATTTCTAAGGGGGAAGAGTTGTAATAGCCCATTTCTAGTGAGATCGGAACAGTGGTTTCGGGACCATAAATTCGAGCAAAAAATTTTAATATTTTATTTTATTTATTTTATGGTTGGCATCAGGATAGGAAGGTCACATGAAATTTTCGATGTGAAAATTTTATCGATTGTGTGGTTAATTAGGTAAAGGACTAAATTGCATAAAATGCAAAAGTTGGGTTCTAGTAGCTATAGGTATCAAATAGCTATGGAATTCAAAACTTAAGGTCCTTATATGGTAATTAGACCATTTAAGGGTAGTTAGTAGATATTTTAATGACTCATCCATGGAAAAATTAGAAATAGCTAGGGACTAAATTGGAAATCACTAAAATTAAAAGATAACAAATAATTAAAAAGAATTATTATCTTTTCTATCCATCTTCATCCCAAAAATTTTTACGAAAACCCTAGGAGAGAGGATGAAAACTTTTCAAGCTCAATAAGGTATGAAATCAAGTCTCATTTTTAATTATTTTTTATATTTTTAGAATCGAGATAACCTAATCTCTCTATTTAGGGGATTAATTTGAAAAGTTATCAATGTATAAAATTTGGGTCATGGATGAATATGCTGAAAATTAGAAATTTATGGTAGAAAATGAAAGTTTGTTCATAGATAAACAACTTTTACAAAGTATTTTTTTATGAAAACTTGATTTAGGGACTAAAATGAAAAAGTGGTAAAATCTATGGAAAATTCCAAAATTTGTGAAATGTATGTGCTATAAATGTAGTAAATGAATTTCGACTAGGCTTGGAAAGAGGGTTAAATTTCATGAATTTCATTTTGCGAACCTAGGGACAAAATCAGAATTTTTTAAAAGAATAAGGGCAAAATGATAATTTTGCTTAGGACGTAATAGAACGCAAATGTGATTGAAATGTGATAGATTAATAGTTAAATTTATCCATATAGATTCAGAAAGACCAATTGCAGAACTAGATCAAGGAAAGCAAAAGGTTTCGGACTAATAGAAATTCAAAAACGAACCATTTTCAAGGTAAGTTCATGTAACATAAAAATGTATGTTAATATGTTTGATTTGAATTGTAAGATGGTATTGATATGTATGAGTAATATATACATAATGATATAGTTTTATGTCTTGTAGTATGGATAAATTATTGTGTTCCTGTTCGATGTTGAATCTCGATGGGTTAGGTATAATAACACATATGTTGCAAATAGAATTTAGCCCGGACGGGTAATTCTAATGTAAGCCCTCTTGAGTTTAGGTTATAAATTGGATTTAGCCTGGACGAGTAATCTACATTAAGCTCTTTGGAGCAAATGCTACTGATAGGATTTAGCCTGGACTGGTAATCCTACTGTAAAATGTACGACTCAAGAGTGTGCCTTCTTATTATGTACCCTAATGGGTACTTTCGTACACGTGTATATTACCTGAACATCCATTGAGATTTCAATAGTTCAACAGAAAAGAAATCTTAAAACATAGAAAGGTGAAAATTTATGGAACTTGTAATGTGATGAGCTCATCTATGTTTTACTTGATATTCTTATGAAATTATGTGACTAACTTGTTTGAATAAGTGATTGTGTTTTTAGGTAACTTACCCAAAATTGATGGAATGTGTAATATGTATGCTTGTTTTAATAAATGTGATCGATAAGTTTATTTTCCGTTATACGAACTTACTAAGCATAAAATGCTTACTCCGTTTAATTTTTCCTGTTTTATAGTGCTCAAAGCTTGCGAAGGTTGGAAGTCGGTCAGAGCAATCATCATACTATCCAATGGTACAATGGCATGTATAAGCTTAATTGGCCATTATGGCTTGATAATGATGTTTGTAACCTAGCCATTAGAATGGCTAGGAATGGTCATTTTGATACACTTGTAATGTCATGCTATGCTATCTCCACATATATTAAGTAGTTGTTTAAGTGTCTCTAACCAATGGTTTAGTCCATGGTAAAATTATAAACATGTATGCATGGGATGGAATGCCTTGTATATGATGAAATTTGCTTGAGATGGATGTTTGAAATGGTTGGATTGTATTTGGTATGTTTTAGTGCAGGAAAATGGTAAATTTAGGTGAAAAATAAGGCCAGGAAATGTCTTAATTTTGTTCACACGGGCAGGCACACTGGCATGTGTCTAGCCCGTATGTCATGGGCATGTGGTCTCAAAAATGAGCACACGAGCTAATACATGGGCGTGTGTCTCAGCCATGTGGTTGGCATGGCCTTGGACACTGGAGTGTTGCACGGCCATGTAAAACTTGCACATAATTCGAATTAAATTAATTATCTACACAGCCTAGCACATGAGCATGTGACTTGGCCGTGTGATTTCAATTTGTTCATGAGTTACAAGTTAGAGAGTTACATGGGGTCGTGACACAGGTGTGTGTGACCACACGGCCTGCCAACACAGGAGTGTCCCAAACCACACGGGCGTATGACCTCTGTACATAGCAAAAATTGTCTAAGTTTGATAAAAATTTCTAAAGTTCTCAGTTTAGTCCCGAGCCACTTCCAAAGCATGTTTTGAGCCACATAAGCTCGTATTAGGGACTTTATGATTGATTACAAATAGTTTTAATTTGGACAAAAATTTATGGTTCAGAATTGTACGTTTGCTTGTGATGTGAGTCCGACAATGCCTCGTACCCTGTTTCGACATTGAATATCGGTAAGGGGTGTTACAAAATAGCTTTAGTAGATTGGAGGTCAATATGTCAACCACGTGTACGCGAAAGTTTGGGTCTTTGGCATTTGGAAGATCAAAATGCCTCATTTCTATTAAAATTGAGGTTTAAACTTGTTCCAAATGATGATGCGCTATGGGTTCATGTTTTGCTATCAAAGTATAGGATAAAGAAGATAATTCCTGAAAACATTACAAGGGGGAGTTGTTTAGCAGTGTGGAGAGCAATTACAAAGGTTTGGCCTTTACTAAAAGAGAATATATGTTGGGTTGTTGTAACGGGAACGATGATTCATTATTGGGAAAACGCTTGGGTTCCAAATACAAGGCCATTGATACTATATGTACCCCCCATGGATAGACTAGTAACTGATTGTAAACTTAGGGATATGGTGTCGGAAGAAAGAGCATGGAATCTTGAAACATTCAAGGAAAAATTGCCAGAAGAAATCGTTAGATGGATTGTGAGTTTTGCTCCCCTACATCCTTTAATGGGGCTAGACAAAATCTTCTGGGAAGAATTTCAAATGAAGGCTTATCAATTAAAAGTGCTTATCAAATGCCAAGAGAGAGTGTGTGGAACACATGAGACAATAAGTGGAAGACTATATGGAAGTATCAAGGACCACACCATATACGAGTTTTTTTTTGTTGTGGCTCGTTTACAGGCAACGGTTGCATACTAATCTTAAGCACATACGAAGAGGAATTGGCCAAAATGCATCTTGTTTAGTGTGCCATCACGATATAGAAGATACCCTGCATGTCCTTAGGGAGTGTCAGGCTACTAAAGAAGTTTGGCTGAATTTGGTCCCTAAAGATTGTCAACCATAGTTTTTCTTAGGAAATCTCTTAGAGTGGCTTGGGACAAATTTGGGAAATCGGGAGTAGGTGCCAAGGATTGAGGTTCCTTGGGCCACTCTCTTTGGCTTGATAGTATGGTGTCTATGGAATAACAAAAACGTTTTCATTTTCCAAGGAGTTCTATGGAGTCATATATAAACCATTAAGATATCAGTAAGCTAGGCAAAATAGTATATTGACACTCAAAGGTGGGACCTATCCAGAGAAATCATACAATATAGGGTAGTTTGAATTCTTATTGAGGCTTTTTCTTCCTAAATTATTTATTTATTTCATATAGCATATAGAAGGAAATTGATTTCATATAGAAAGTATAGATAGATTACTATGTATCGACTGAACCAATGACTATTCATGATTCCATAATTGAATCAATGCTCCAAACTAGAGGAATGTTATGGTAAAACTTAGTTTGAAACGATGTGGTAGAAAGCAACGTGCGACTTGAAGGACATGATCAGCTGTGAACGTAATTTAGATTCTGAAAGAACATTAAGAGGAATATTGGTATAATAAAGTAGCTATAGTATAGTTAGGTATTTTTAGTTATACAAGTTTTTACACACACAAAAAAAAAAGAGATAGAGAGTGAATAAATTCAATTTTTTTTATTTTATTCTTTTTCATTTAAGATTACATTGTCTTTTATCAAACAATCTAATTATACTCGGTATTTAATTTTAAGTAATATATAAAAAATTAATAACGTAAATTCAATACTTAATTTTTCAATACTTATTTTTTCAATGCTTATTTTTCATCATTTAATTTTTCAATTTATCAAACATAGTGAAATAAAAACTTGAAAAAAAATACAAATGACTAAAATATAACAATATAATAACATTCAAATAACTAATAAATTATATATTTTTCAATCACTTTAAAATTAATTTATATCAATAACAATCTAATAAAATTCAAGCTAACAATAATCTAAATTATAACAGTAAATTAACATTTAAAATAAAAAATTTCCTTTAAAAATTCTTATATTTTGTTAATAAAAACCCATAAAAAACTTAAATCAAAGAAACAATTTACAAAAGTACAAAATGTAAAAATATATTAAACCCTAAACAAAAAAAACTAATATTTTATAAACACTTTATAAATTATAAAAATATAGTATCATTTAAAAAAGTAATATACTAACATGGTAATTATCCCTAAACTATAATATATAAATATATCTATATTTTATCTTTACTACAAACAATAGACTCAAGTTTTAAACGTATCTAACAGTAATAAAAAACAAAATATCAACCTTTAGATAAATAAACAATATAATAAAATACTAACAACAATAAGCAAACCTTTCAACTAATCTCTACATTTAATATTTTACAACAAGAAAAAAATATTAATAAATATATATTAAGCATTTGAGAAAAATATAAAATGAGAGCAGTTGTTGGAAGAATGAAAAGAATGTGGAAGAATGGAAAGAATGTGGCTTTATATCGTCAAGATAATTAAGAGACTAAATTAAATACCTACTAAAAATGTTCTAAAAGAATATAATAAAACCACTAAAAATTATTAACCCGTGACCTACGTCTCCGTTATTTCTCTGCAGGTTTTAAATTTTTGCAGCATGCTTGCTGCTACCATGAAATTTTTTGCAGCATGTTTCTTCATCGCTACCGCCATTGCCATGTACTACAGTGTAAATGGAAGTTCGCACCTTGACTTTCAGTCGACACCTCTAAGAACCGACTTTACTGGAAGTCCTCATCCGAATGTGCCAACTTCAAAAGTTACACTCATAATCATTAAATTATTAATAAATTTATATTTAAGTTATTTAACTTTAAAAAGTTATAAAATAGTCATTAAACTATTTAAAAATTTTTATTTAAATCATTAAAATACTAAAATCATTGTTATATGATCTTCTCTATTTGCATCACCTGCACCAATTGAAAGTTTTCCTTCCTACTTTCTTTTATAGTTCAATTTTTTTATGAAACAGTTTTAAATGTCATGAATCTGCAAACAAAAATCTAAATAAATTTCTTCTTCAATCTCCAACATTGATCGTCAAGTTAACTTGGACTTAATGTGTGTTTTTCTACTCATCAAAGGGTATTAATCCACTGTACTAATAATCAAATAGTTGCTTGGAGCTCACTAGCCGAATTTAAAAAAAAAACTTAACATCTAGTGACTTAAATAAAAACTTTCGAATAGTTGAGTGACTTAAATAATCTCAATAATTTTCACTCCAATAAATTGTAATTTTTTTAAAGTTTTTTACGTCTATTTTATTATTTATATTTAATACTTTTGATTACTTTTTTAATAATATTATTTTTAAAATTTAAATTTACGGTCTTTTTTAAAAGTATAATATATTTTACTATTAGTCCAAGTTACAAAAGTAAAGTATTTGAAAAAAAAAATACTTTAGAAGTTCTTTCATTAAAATGTTCATTAGTTCAAATTTGAAAACTTTATTCTCAAAAGCATTAAATATAAAATTGTTACTCAAACTTATCTACTTTTCTCAAATTGGTACGTATAATTTTTTTATCCCAGATTGGTACTCAAACATTTTTTTCGTCCATTATATTAGTACCCGAGCCTAACGTTGTTACTTTTTTTGCTAATGTGGCAGCTAGCCATTCGCGTACAACCACATGCTGTCCTCTTTGGCTGCAAATCGAACCCCCTTTAATTATTTTTCCTTTCATTTTCCTTTCACCATCGTCTTCTACCTCACTTTTATCTCTTTCGTTTTTCTTTTTTTCCTTTCACCATCTATTTCATTTTCTACCTAAGCTCTTCGTTTTCTATCTCTTTTGTTTTATCTGTTCATAAAACATCTTTTGAAGGAAGAAAAGAAGCGAATATGTCTTCTTCAACATATAGAAAATCAAGGGCTTAAAAAAGATTCTGTACCCAGAATATTCAAAACAAAGAACCCAACATCTTAAAAGAACAAAGAACCCAACACATTCAATGAACAAATTGTAACACCTCAAACCCAGCTAAGTAGGTTTAACCCTAATTTGACGAGCTACATTAGCCACCGAAGTGACTCTTTGTTAACTCCCCACCTAACTTCCAACACACCACTTATATATTATGCTAAGTTATAGCACAACAACAAAAATAATTCATACATAATGTATAAAACATGCGAGCTAGTAAACATACATAGGTAGAGTTCGCATGTCAACTAATAGAAAGAATTATGGGTTCACATGCAAGATATAAACAGGGTGTTTAAGGTACATACTTTCAAAAATAAATACAAGTACATGAAAGCTATTATTATAGTCGCACCACAGCTTAGACTTGTGTACGTTAAACAAACATAGGTTCGCCTAATAGAATAACACATAAGTTTGCAGTATAGCATAAAAGCATGAGTTAACACATAGGTTCGCATATCAAAGTAACATATAATGTTTACATAAAATCACAAGGCATGGGCTCGCATAATAATACTATTACATACTTAGCAAAACTTAAATAATATAACATGGTTGGCAGGCATGGAGAATTAAAGAAACATCAAATTTTATTCAGGCTGAGAAGAGATTAATAACAACGGTTTTACTTAAGGTTCGAAGAATGAAAATAAACTTAAACCATTAAAAATTTGTTCCATTAACAAAATGAAATCGTAATAATTCTAAACCCACATAATAAAACCCCATCGCCTATTTTCCCAGGTTCGCCAATATCTATTCAGGTGTGAGCCTCACCAAGTCATTTACCTTGCCACTGTCATTCGCGACCTACTTACCTGCAAAGTAAGGGAGGAGTGGCTGAGTTCATTGAGAACTCAGTGAATAATTAGGAATCAGCAAAGTATGATAAAATATAGAGTTTAAAATAGAAAGAGGACTTTGTTTGAAAATCGTGTTGCGTGTTGGGTTCGCAATGAAGGTGTGAGACCTATTTCGTAGATCCTGCTTGTCAAAAAACATATAAGTTTGAAAACAGTTTCACGTATACCTACTGAAAATCATACTTAAAATAGATATTAGAATAACATGAAACATGCTTACACACTTATCTTATCAGAATGGCTGAGGAACATAAAACATGTTCTCATCCACACTTGTTAGAATCTATTGGATATGCAAATCTCCTTATAACGCCTCAGAATAACTCAAAGAGTCCTTAACATGTCTCATAACTGTAGCGCGAAGCAATGCACTTTCCTGTACACCATCATGTCCCGTTGAATGGAGCACAGCTCAACATTCCCTTATCTCTCCACATGTACCAGTTCCTCAATGCCCAAAATCATAGAACTTAAAAGCTAGTGTTGAAAATCCTTTGGTATACCAATATATCCAACATAAGGGCTCGCAAAGGAGCATAAACAGAAACTTATCACATAGAGCTCGCATAGGGAACTTGCTTGAAAAACACTTGTTTAGAGAGCTCACATCTAAGTGTGTAAAAACACAATTTATAAAATCGTATCTTAAAAGAATAGCTTGAAACATAGGCTCACATAGGAGCACGCGTAAAACTTATCTTTAAAACATAATTTTAAAAACATGACTTGAAAAATTATCTTCAAAACAAAGTGTTAGAATTTAAAAATAGAGTTTTCAGAAAAACTTTGTTCTTGGAGCTTAGTTTGAAAACCGTGAGTTTTAGAAAAAAAAATAAAAGTTTGCATACACATAGCAATTCTTAACCACTCACCGATTTGACTGAAAAACTAGACAAGTTTGGCTTTTCCCTTATCCTTGCTAGTAGATGGTCCGACTGGTTCGCAATATACATAAACACACGAATTACTTAAATAGACAAAGCTTATAGAATTCACACATGCAAGCGAACCTAGCTTTCTAAACAATCAACCCGAATAGAACAAAGGCTTACCTTGGTTGCTACGAACTTGATTCAGAATAGATACTTGACAACAAAATATCGATGAGAGAATTCTCATGGAATAAGGGTCGTATTTATAGGCCTAAGTATTCTAGAAATCTTAGGATACCCTACTTGACTTAGGAACCCTAGTAGGTTTAAAAGAAGGTTACTTGTACGAAAAGTATTCCTAGATACGCAATATATTTGTTTTCTAATTTGAATCTGACTTTGACTGGCAAACCCTCAGTTCGCAACTTACTTGGCTAACACCCAGCTCGCCAAACAGACTAGAGAAACTCTAGCTCACCAAATAGACTGGCAAACTCTAGCTCACCAAACAGATTGGCTAACTCGACTTTCAATGAATCTGGCAAACCCCATTATCGCATCTATTTGGCATATATTGCAACACTGAAACACTAGCTAACTCCTTATTGATACTCTTTTGCCGAACTCCCTAGTTTGCTGAAGCACTAGCGAACTCTCACTTGCAAGGCTAAAACGTCTAGACCCGGTCTCAGGATGTTACACAAATAACAAACAATAAAGAATCCAACACATTCAAAGAACAAATAACAAACAAAGAACTCAGAATATTCAAAAAATAAAAATAAGAAAAGAACCCAATATATTCTCAAATTCAATCTCAGTAACAGATAAATAACCTAACATTTTCAACCCAAAATCATTTCAACTAGAAAAAATTTAACAACCTAATATGATAGCAAGAACCCAAAATAAGAGTTAGAACCTAAAAAGTTAAAAGAATTTAAAATTATTTGAAAATAAGAAATTTACAACCCAAAAAGAAAGCAAGAACTCAGAAAAAAATAAATAAAATACAATAATTTTAAAAACCCTAAAAATCCTATTGATCTAATGAACAGCAACGGTAATATCTCCATTTAATTTGTTAACCTGTAACTTGAAGAACTTCTACTAGGCTCCAAGAAAATAGATTCTTTGTTGTTGCATTGGCAACAACACTGCTACTGCTTCCTTTGACTCTTCAACTCTCTTTCAACCTCACTAGAAACCTTCTTTGCCTTTCATCAACAGGCGAAGAATATAATTTAGAAAACTCCATGATTAAGCATTGCTTTTTTTCGGTTTTAAAGAGATTTTCTTGGAAATACAGGGCAAATTTTGAGAAGAAGAGGATGAGAGAAGTATTTTGATGGTCGGATTGGTCGGAAAAGGCCATGGATGGCGACGACTCATGATGACAATGGCTAGGGTTAGAAGAAGAGGAATAGAGAGAAGAAGAGAAGATAGAAATAAGGAGAAATGAAAAAAAAAAGAAAGAAAAGGGGAATGGAATCGTGATAAAGAAAAGAGGAATGAGAGATGAAGAAGAAATATGAAGAAGATAGTGTGATAGCCAATGTAAGAAAAAGAAAAAGAAGTAAAAGAAGAAAAAAAAGGTACAAAGAGGACGACATATGACATCGTACAAATGGTCAGTGTCGCCACCTCAGCAAAAAAGTAATAACACTAGATTTGGGTATTAATATAGTTAATGAAAAAAAAATTAGGTATTAATCTGAGACAAAAAAAATTATAAATACAAATTCAAGAAATATAAATAAATTTAGATACTAATTTTATATTTAGCTTTTTTTTTATTTTTTTTTAAGAAAATCCTTATTTTCAAACCTTATTTTTCCAAAGCGAAACGCGTTAGCTCTTTTATGTCTCTTTGCTCCTCTACTATATAACCAGAGTAAGCCAATCGGCCGGACCTTAAACCTCTTTTTCTTTTTTTGGTTGTTTCAGTTTTAAAAAAAAAAACCTCAAGAAATGAAAAGAGAAGAGACTACAAAGAATCGGCATTTCCTCGCCGATAAAAGATGGTTTATGCCTATTACCATAGCTGGCTTTATTGCCGGGACGATACTTATCTCGAGCTTCATAAAAACCGCCGATTACTCCATACTATGTTCGCTCGCCAAAACCAGATCCATAACCGTAGAGGAATACTCCGCCTCGCCGGTCCAACTCCAAGCTATCATCCACTATGCCACTTCATCAATAGTCCCGCAGCAGAACTTCAAGGAGATCTCCGTAACCTTTGACGTACTCAAGAAACGCTCTCCTTGTAATTTCCTCGTCTTTGGGCTTGGCTACGACTCCCTCATGTGGACCTCCCTCAATCCCAATGGCAACACTATTTTCCTGGAAGAGGATCCCAAATGGGTTCAGTCTGTGCTCAAAGACGCCCCAATCCTCCACGCTCGCGCGGTAAAGTACCATACGGAGCTTAAGGAAGCTGACGATCTACTCATCCATTATCGATCGGAACCGAGCTGTTACCCGTCGAAAGCTTACTTACGCGGAAATGAAAAGTGCAGGCTTGCGTTAACGGGGTTTCCCGATGAGTTTTACGATACTGAGTGGGATTTGATAATGATCGATGCTCCTCGTGGATACTTCCCGGAGGCACCAGGGAGGATGGCGGCGATATTCTCGGCGGCTGTGATGGCGAGGAACAGGAAAGGACCGGGTGTGACGCACGTGTTCTTGCACGATGTTAATCGGCGAGTGGAGAAAGTTTTCGCCGAGGAATTTTTGTGCCGGAAGTACTTGGTGAACAGCGAGGGGAGACTTTGGCATTTCGAGATTCCACCAGCTTCGAACACTAGCAGCGATGACAGTGCCGGGTATTGCTAAAATGCGCCTTTTTAAAAATTTTAAAACAAATCTTATTTTTAGTTATTAATAAAATTATTTTTTTGAAATTTTAATTTTACTTTATACTACTACCTGATAAAATAAAATATGGACGGACGATATTGTCAGAGTTGTGATGATGAGATATAC
Source organism: Gossypium hirsutum (assembly GCF_007990345.1). NCBI lineage: Eukaryota > Viridiplantae > Streptophyta > Magnoliopsida > Malvales > Malvaceae > Gossypium > Gossypium hirsutum. The sequence goes on from NC_053426.1 coordinate 91,706,669, forward strand.
GTTTAATATAATTAAAAGACAAGATTAGTCTATTTTTGCTTTAATTGAGACAGGTGGACATGGTTTACGGTTGCCATTGCTAAAGTGGTGAGGCAAGTCATTTCACTTTAGTTTTTTCTCCTCGTACTGTTTAAATGAGTAAATGAGATAAATTTGGTAAAGTAACATAGTGGTCTTTGGAATATATTTTGTATTGCATTTTGATATAAGCAAAAGTCATTCCTTCCATTCATCGTGTTGAGCATTTAAAAATGTAATAAAAGTTATTATATATATTTCTTAAACTCCTCAATCTCTTGATGTTTCTTGGAGATAACTTTGTTTACGGACATTTCAGTTCAATTTTCCTTTGTTTCATCATATTTCTTATTGTTCTTTATGTGATCACTGAAGTAATACCTCTTGTTGCAAAACTCGGGAGCTAACTTTTTTTTTTCTTCTTCTTGATTTAGTTACATTAAAAAAATTGATGAAACAAAATACCCAATAATGGAAGCTAAGACTAATACCTCATTTCTTACCTCAAAAGTGTTGCATTTTCCGTTCGTGTGTTTTTATGCTTACCAAAAGTTTTGGGGAAAAAATTCCCTAATATTTTCCTCCAAATATCCCATACCAAAATAATCCATTAGACTTTACCAAATCTAATTATCTGTTGAAAAGGAGGGAAAATAGTGGGTAATATAAGAGAATTTTTCGTTGGAAATAACCAAGGAAAGAGATTGGATGGCTCTCATTTTGAGAGTTAAAAAAAGAGAGAAATCTTGATGATTACTTCTTTATTGTGATCAAGAATACACCTTTTAATGGCGGAAGAAACAAGGAGTAAAAATCACACATCGAGAAGTAGAGAGCAATAGATTGTAAAGTTCATTGCTTTTGTTTCAATGGAGATAATCACACAAGAATCCAAGGGTTGCAATGTTGAAGTGCCAAGAGATTTGACCCACAGAAAGACAGTTCTTTAAATCCAATTCTATTGTTCAAACATTAAAATGAGTTTTTGAATTGTGAAATTTCAAGTAGATGATGGCGATGAATAAGCCTGGCTATGAATGAAAAATCAAACTTGCCTAAAAGCTTTAAGTCATAGGATGTGGTTGATGAGGCTATAAATGTGAGTGATGGTGGTGATAAAGTGAAAGGGAAATTGAGATATTGAATGCAATGTTAAAGACGAGAAGAAAGGATTGCTTGATTTGCAAATCTTTTTGCTATATTTCATCTCCATTTTAATTCATATTTATATAAAATGTCATTACTGTATCGCTTCTAAATTATAATATCATATTTTGACTTAGGGAAAAAGATGTGTGGTCTCTGCAACGCCACTTGATTATTGCAGGCAGGCAAGCAATAATAAATATCTCCAATATTATGTAGTCTGAAAATTGAAATTTCGAAACCTTACGAGGTATTGACAAAAACAGCCCTCTGAAAAATCTCCAAGAATATATAGCACACCAACTCTAAGGACTGGATATGTTTTATGTTTAGACAAAGATAATAGACAAAGTTCCTCGGAGAGCGATGAATATTACAAAGAGAAAGACAAAATTCACGAGTTTTCAAAGTGTTGAGGATAAAAAAATAATTCTTTATTTTTTTTCCCACAACAAATTTGCATGTATTATTAATTTGGGATACTGTTCAATCTTTTTTCTATTAAAACTAAATTCGGTTATCAATTTTTTAAAAAAAAATTAAATTTAACTATCAATATTCTAAAAGAGTCATTTTTTTTCAAAAAAAATTTTAAAATGTTAAACTTTTAAAAATGACAATTTCCATAATAATTCATCTGTATTTTATGTTTTTTTTAAATTATGAATTTTTTATAATTTTTTGAATATAAGATATTTTTATATTTTTTAAATAATTTATTAATGGAACATATAAGATAAATAATACCATATCAGCATGAAATATAAGAGTATTGCTACAAGTGTTGCCATAGTAATATGGTTAAATTAATGTTTTAATTAGTATTTCCATTTAAAAAAACCAATTTAGTTCCTTTTAAAAAATTAATCATCAAAATTAACTAAAATAATAATAAATAAACTGAAAAAAAAAATTAACAGCGGTTGAAGTTGGGTGAACTAGAAACAAAGGGATTGAATATTATTAGGATAGATAGTTCATTCATTAGTCATGTTTCATTGTTTTCAGATTCATGCTTTTTGGATCAATCTGATGACCATATCAGATATACTTTGTACAAATATCTTAAGAAAACTAATAATTTATACTCCTTGTACAAAATTTTTTTAGCTTAGATAAAGGACTACAAACCCATAACTCTAGTTCATAACAATTTCGTTTATTATTAGAAACATAAAATACCCTTTACTAACTGCTATCACCTAAACTAATTAATCCTGTCTGTGGAACATGTTTATGTTTCACGAAGAATTCCAAGTATTAGTACATGTTGATATCAATTCCTTTTGGTGCACCATTAGGATTTAAGTATACTCTATATTATTTTCACACACACGTACACATATATATAAAATTTTAATTTTAATTTTAGCTTGGTTGGCATCGGTATTATTGTCAATACAGGAGAATGTAGGTTCGACCACACTAAAGCGCATTTATCCTCCTATTTAAGGATTGAGAAAAGTTATGGGTGATTTTAGTCTTTGTATAAAAAAAACCTTAATTTTTAGTTTCTTAATAGTGTATATATATAATTGTTAAGGGAACTTCCAATTCCTTCGAAAGAAAGTTTTTGAAGTGTCATTTGCCAAGTAATCGATTGAACTCTCAACAATGGTTAGTATTTTACTTGGTGGGATTTTGTCTCCCGTCTTTGCCAAGAGCCCTAAGTGTCCATGGTAGGGAAATGTCTCGGTTGGTGGAGATACAATTTGTAAGGTTCACAGGATAAGTGTTAGTAAATGCGTAAAGTTAATTATGTAAATCACCTACACACAGGGGATTTGATCCAACAACCTAAGGGATATAAGGCACTTACCTACAAGTACGTACCACTTAAGCTAGGTAGTTCATGTCTCTATACTCAACATCAAGATCAAGTTTCAACAACCATTGAAATAGACCATATTCATCCAAGATAAAGTCTAAATGAGCTTTAGATAGAAGCTTTGTTGAAGAAAAGTACCAAAGCATTTCTTTGCATTTAAGAAACTATACGAGATTTTAACTTTCAAGTTTAATAATAAAATTAATTTTATTTGTTTCCAATTTTCCAAATTATTTTGACAAAAAATTGTGTACAAAGTTTATGTGTGCCTAATGCCACAATCATTACCTTTCATATCTTTTCTTTAAAGATTTAAATTTATCAAAGTTGCAATGGCCTATAAGAAGAACCTCATCAACGATCTAACTCAAGTCTTCCCAAACTCAAAAGTTAGAAGAAAAATACCAACAACTAGCACTACTTTGCTTGAGGAATGTGTGGCTTCTTTGCAAAAGTTCAACAAGCATTGATGGAATGGATGATCAACTTGCTTTAATGATGGAGCAAATTGAAAGCTTAAGTGAAAATAACAAAATTCCTGTTGGTGAAATTCAACATCAAACTCTTCAAGAAGTTGGTGCAATTTCTACCAAATTTGCCAAAGGACTGCAAAAAGTCTCTTATGCTTAGCTTAAGTGTTAATGAAGAAATTTTTTAAGTATCAATCCAAAATTGTTTATCCACCTTCATACACATACACAAAGTCATATTCTTAAAAGATTGATTGTTTGAAGATGTTAAAATTTTATTAACCTCCAATGTTCCAACAATTCAATGAAAAATGAAATGCGTGCCAACATGTTATGCACTTTGTGGAAACCAACAATAACGTTCACATAGATGTAGATGTAACCCTCTAAACTCGATCCTTAAGGAGGATCCAAAGATGGCATAAACCAAGGATAAATAAGATAATACACTTTGAAAACCATAAATAATTTATTGAAATTTGATTGGAACCATAGATTCATGATCATGAGTTTAGATAAAAAAATACATTATTCAAAATGTAAATGTCTTGACACCACCCCCATGTTATGCATAATACAAAATATAAGAAGTCTCATGGTGACGATAGTCCATTAGTGTAGTCTTCAGAGATTCTTTTACTTCGTCAGCAGGCCTGAGAAGGAAAGATAACTAAGTAAATTCAAAAGAACTTAGTGAGTTCCAAAGGAACACATTACAATAGTCACATATAATTCAAGTAAACCTTTCCAACTCAGCACAGTCACACAGTTCGTCAGTTGGCGAATACCAAACACAGATAGGCTATACATCGAACACTATTCCCTAGGCGTGTACACTACGCCCATGCAATCATACAGACCACCTTCATTGAGTTAGCCACAAACCCTGGTCCATATTCGGAGCCATATCATTCATTCATTCATTTTCCTTTGTCATGATTTTCCAATCTAGTTTGCAACAATACTTGCCCTACTAGAGGCTACACGACCATTTTCATGTATTGTGATCTGCCAGTTCAATGCTCATTTCATTTAAGGAAACACCATGAATTTTGTTCCCATGTTTCATATCATACTATTCATTTCAAAAGCAAGGGGTAGTAACTTAAACAAGAATGAAGATTCTTACATCGTTAACATAGACGTACCAAACCAAACTAATCACAACATGCATCAATCATTTTTGGACAAATATTTCATCTTCATAGAATATGTCTTAAACCCAAACATAAACAAAGACATTACATACAAATGGAGTAAAAAGGAACTCACTAGAAAACACAAGATTAAATTGTAGAACCTTTGCCCTTACCACGAGAACCTTCAGGGGTGTTTTGAGCTATAATATAAATAGTTAAACCTATCACACTGTATACTAGAAACTAATCAAACTTGTAAGTAACATCATCACAAATCCCAGATTTAGGAAGTTTCTTTCCTTATACTCAAAACTAACGCTAAAGCGTGCAGCTCAAAGGTCATGTAAATAACCATGAGAATAACTTAAAGTTCATCTATATTTACCAGGTGCTAAACAACTAAAAAGTTGGTTTAATACAACGAACCCAAATCTTTAAGTAGGTTTCTAGTATTAGGTTTCCAAGAGAAAGGTACGGAGAAAATATAGGTGTAAGATAAAATGTAAAACTTGCTCAATAAGCCAATACTAACCTTATAAAACTATACACAGAAGTTGCGTTTAGTGGATAAGTTTGATTATCCCACTAAAATTCCTCGATTCCTATGACTAAGCCCTTTCTCCCTTATCATAAATGTGAGTCTTATTTACTACAGTAACTTAGTTCTTTTCTAACCAATTCTCATTTGTCTAACTAAAATTTTCAACTAGAATAATAATATAATGATATAGTAAATGGTTCTTTCATGCTAAGGACTTAATATATTCATCTAATAGATGAGGCGGCGTATACTCTATAGAGGAGTCTACCAAACCATCAAGCTCGCCCAACACAGACTTCGCCTAAATGCGCACTTACGGACTTACATACTTAGTCACAGTTAATACCTTACCCACTCAGAACTTGCTCTAAACACCATACTTCGATAAAAAATATTAGAACACTAGGACTTCACTGGGTAAGATGTTACAGTAGATCTCATAGTAAAATGGTTCATCCGATCATTAAAAGGGAATGCCTTCAATCACTACACTGATCTTGAGCTTGTGATGATTGATAGTTGATAACAACTTGAGCAGGAGACTTTTACTTGATTCTACAAAAGTCATCACATTGTTGATCTTCCATAATTTGACGTGTCAAATTAGGCTCCTGTGTCAGTTAGCAAGCTTTTTTTAAGCAATTTAAGTGTTTTTTAGTAGTTTAGCTTAATTTTAATTTTTGCAATTGAATAAGTGTAAATACCTCTTTTTTTTTCCCATTTTTGTGATCCAAATTGGAAATTTATTCCATTGGAGACCCTAATGGTTGATTGAGTGTTGTAGGAGCTTATTGTGGCCCGAACTTGAGTGAAAACATCACCAAAGGTAGTGGTATTGCAACATTGAAGTATGAAAGTCGCAACACCTTAGACAGGCTTGAAATGATGAGAATGAAGACCATCTACAGTGGTATCACAACATCCTCTTTGGGTATCGCAATATGAAAGCCACAAGGACACCCCCATTTAGAGACCGTCCGCGATATCGCGATATCTTGCCTGACGCAAAAAAAAATAACTGCAGGGGTAGTTTTTGTCCAATACCCACACCAATCAAAATTAAGCCCTTAGGGGCATTTTAGTTCAAAACATTGGGTTGTAATAAGTCATTTAAATCCACTTTTGGCTGCATGAAAGTGGAACTTTTTTGCTTAGGTTTTCTATCATCTTTTTCCTTAGTTTTAGGTTAGGGTTAAGGTTTCTTTTCTTTTTATTTTCTTTTTTAGTTTAGGTTTTATCTTTTATTTTTAAGTTATATTTTAGTTTTGTTGTTTACTTTCTTGCTTATTGTTAAAGATTTTGTAAACAATGATGGACAAACTCTTGGCCTTCAATGAATGAGCATTTTCTTAAACCATTTGCTTTCATTTTATGTTTACAATATGTTTGATGAAATGCTTGTTTGGAATTTGAGTTTGGCTATGTGCTAAATTTGTTGGATGGTGCTATGTGCTAAATTTGTTGGATGGTTGATTGTTTGGTTTTTTTTTAGCTTAAGTTAATGCTTATTCTTGATTTATTGGTTGGTCGATTATATCAAAATGCTTAATACGTTAGAATTGACACCTTTAGCGAAAAACCTAATTAAATGGGACTGACAGGAGAGTTTATCCTTAGATAGTTCTATATAATCATGCCGAGTAGTGAGATCGAGAGGTAATCTATAAGCCTAGGTGAGACTGAGAGGTAATATTAGGTGGTACCTTTTAGTTTAAGATGAGACCAAGAAGAGATTCTTATCTAATAGTGACAATCAATATAATCGGTATAGCTTAGTTAGTTTAATTAATATTTTAATTTTAGTTTATAAATAATTTTATTTGGACTGGCACTAATAATTTCTGACTCGATTAGATTAGTAATTGCTTAACTTGTAATTAATTTGATAACGACATTTACTCACTTGGAAATATTTTGGGTTTGATCCTTGGGATACTTGAGTGTCCCATTGACACGAAAAATATTACAACTGGCACTGTATACTTGCGGTTAAAACTGCTCTTTAAAATAGTTTTTTTCCAAAATCATTTGTTTTTACGTGCATACATGCAAGTGGTCAACTATCACCATGATGTCCTTACAAGCTCATGTTAAGGGAAAGATGAGCCAATAAACGATTACATCTACCATTGGAGGAATCTAAGTTTAAATTGCAAATAAAACTTGTCTAAGTTCTCATCGACTGGCATGTGCATATAATGTATGAATTAGGGTTTTATGCTACAAGGCATCAACTCTAAGTTTTTTAAAGAATTAAATACTTGAGCTCACAACATAGGGTTGAGTATTATGGTTACTAAAAATCAAGAACCTCATAAGTAAGAATCCTAAAAAAGGGAAAATTTGTTCTTGATAATGAAAATATTAGTCTGCTCATGGCTATAGATATCATACATGGTTCTGCCCAAGCTAAAGGCAAAGGGAAAATCATAATAAAGGGGAGGCTAGAAAAGGTGTAACACCCCTTACCTGTATTCGACGTCAGAACAGGGTATGAGGCATTACTGGACATAAATTCACACAATCATATAAAACCGAGACTTGAATTTTCGTCCAAATTTAAAACTTTTCATTCACATGCATATTGTTCCATATATGGGCCTTCGAGGCCCAAAATATATATTGGGTGTGGTTAGGGACTAAACCGAGAACTTTTGAAACTTATACAATACTTAGAAAATTTTCCTATTTTGGAGGGTCACACGCTAGTGTGGCTTGGGACATGCCCATATCCTCAGCCCGTATAACTCTATGTTTATGACTTCATCAACTAAATTGAGGTCACACAACCAAGTCACATGCCCGTTTGCTTAGGCCATGGCCTTCACACGGCCGTGTCTTTGCCCATGTGTTTACTACTGAGCATTCTGTTTTACCAAATTAGGGTATAGGGGACATACGGCCAGATCACACACCCATGCACGGTCTAGACACACGCCCGTGTGCCTACCCGTGTGGACAACTTTGAGGTTATTTTTCGAGCTAGTTTCCACCCTTATTTGCACATACACATACATGACTTCAAAGGCATTTAGCATGGCTTAAGTGAGCACTTAAACATACACAAACAAGGCATGACTGTGATCATTTCATCTTTACTTATACATGCATAAGACTTCATACTTTGTCAAACCCAACTTACCAATTCTCATTTAAGCCATGTTTATCATCATACTAAATAAATCCCAATTAAATCATCAAGCATTCATAACCACAACACATCTCATCACATTCACACAACCACCAACAGCATTACCATTGCATGGGCGCATGTATTCTTAAATAAATAGGCTTACAACCCAATAATCAATATGAGCTACATCTCATGGCCTTATACAAAATGAATCAAATATCAATATAAGCCAATTTACATGGCTTCACATTACATCAAACCCTTAACCATTACAAGCCCATACCTTTGGCTAAATCGTAATGACACATTCACAATTGACTAAGTCCCTATACATGCCATAAACTTAAGAGGTTTGTATTCATTTTTACCCACGATGATAGCTTGTTAGTGTGATCGCATCTTCGACGGTCTCCAACTCGAGCTAGCTAAATTAACCTATAAGACTTGGGAAAGGAAGGGGGTAAGCTATATAATATAGCTTAGTAAGTTCATATGCAAATAATAAACAACTATTAACATTCATTTACTTTATCCATCCATAAGAGTACTATAATTTCAATTGGCATTAGATTTTAAGATTTCTACTTATTCATTCATAGTGCTTACTCCTTTAACTTATAAACAACATTTACATGCCTTGGCATTAGCCTAGCCACTATAGTCTTCCCATTATAACATATCACATTAACTAACAAGTTATTTCCATCCTCTTAATCACATGCACATTATTTGTGAGTAATCATAATTTCAACATAGAGTTCAACCACTTTTCACTTTTCTAAGCTCGTATCTTACTATATTCTCATAATGTCTTTATTCGACAATTATACCTGTCTTTCTTTTCCTCATATCCAATGAAACACAATTTAAATAAATGAACCGTAAAATATTACAAATCAATTAAGATCCTAAGCCAATCACATGATTGTTATCAAATCTTATCATGCATCCATTCATCATAGATATAGATAATTTGTTATAAGGTTATCAATGTTTCACAAGTATAATTTGTTCATGTATATTCTCACCAAGAATTCATCGTGTACCAATCTCACTTCACATGAGTTCTATGTACATACCTGTAACACTCGAAATATGGTTACATACTTTCTCAATCTTAACATACTTGTTGAAAATACAATTCAAGCACATAAGCATATTAGATCACATCTCAATTCGGCCTAACAACCTAACACATAATCATCATTTATATTTATCATATATCCAACATCACAAGTATGTGCACTATCAATAAACAATTATTTCCACAATAATCATGAATTTACAATTATAGGCTTACGTACATGCCTATTTACTCATAGTAATTTCATTCTCATTCTCATCTTTGATTTACCCATTGTACCACATTGGAATACTAAGGATGCTCGAGGTCCTCATACCCATAGTACCGTATCAATGCCATATCCCGGATATGGTCTTACATGAAATATCATATCGACGCCATGTCCCTGACATGGTCTTATATGAAATCACATATCGGTACCGTATCATGGTTTTATACGGAATCTTAGTAGCCCTAATATCATGATATTTATATTCTACCCTTAAGGTTAAATCGAGATTTCCCATTTCTCGAAACTTCGTCAAAATTGTCATTAATCAATTTCATAAAAACAAATGTATACAATTCATGCAATATTGAAATATTAAATACATAACATAAGGTTGCATTATTTACACATGAACTTAGCTCGACACCAAAATGGTAAAAGGGACCTAACCGTCAATTTCTCGTCTTTCCCCCGTTCTAGGTTCGAACCTTGTTTTCTTTGATCTATAATATCACATTTAGTCTATTTATTAGTCACATTAGTAAATGTGATCCAAAAATCATACTATGGCAAAATTATGTTTTTGCCCTTAAACTTTGTAATATTTACACTTTTGCCTCTAGGCTTGTAAAATGATTTTTATTCAATTTCTTTGCACTTTAAGCTTAGTCGAATCATTTTAATAATTATAGCAGCCCACAATTTCCACTAAATCACACTTTTATGACAAATTTTATAACTTTTACAAATTAGTCCTTTTTAGCGTTTTCACTGAAAACTACTTAGTAAAAGTCATTTAACACACAAAAAACATTCATATTCCTCCCTTAAACATCAAAATACACACATGTAACACATGGGTAAATTTTTAAACATCAAACCTAGCTCAAATAAATGGTAGAAATAGATAGATCTTGTTACAAGGATTGTAAAAATGTAAAAATCAATAAAAACAGAGCTAGAACGGACTTACAATCGAGCTTGGAAGCTTGAAAAACCCTAGCCATGGTTTCTCCATGCAAGTTTCGGCCAAGAGGTTGAAGATGGAAAAAAATTGGCTTTTAATTTTGTTTTTAATTCATTTTAATAACTAAATGACCAAAATGCCCTCAATGAAAAACTTTAGAAACATGCCTAACCATGTCCATTTTTGTCCACCAACTTAACCAATGGTCTAATTACCATATAAGTACCTCAAGTTTAAAATTACATAACAATTAGACACCTCTAGCATGTAGAACTCAACTTTTGGACTTTTTACGATTTAGTCCTTTTGACTAAATGGAGTGTCCAAACGTCAAAATTTTCAAACGAAATTTTCACGAAATCATTTTATGAAATCGTAGACCATAAAAATATAATAAAAATAATTTTTTATGTCGAATTTGTGGTCTCAAAATTACTATTCTAACTAGACCCTAAATTGGGATGTTATAAAAGGAGTACTCATTTCATAGTGTTAATATTTTGAGCATACTTAAGAACTTCTAAAGGCTAAGATGATTTGGTTGCCAAAATAAAGCAACTTCGAGAAGCTAATAGAGCAAATGATCTAATTATAGAAAATATCATTGCTTGATCAGTCAACAACTTGAGAAGTAGTGCTTTATTTTGAAAGAAAAATCATGTGAATTTAATAAGAAGGAAAAATCAAGTTTGAAAAAGAAGAAGCGTAATCAAACTTGACATTAATTACCATGGTCTCTCAATCCAATATGTTGGACAAAACAATAAAATCCAGTTCTTTTGATCTTATCACAATAACTCTAACCATAAGCAATATGGTGGATCTCCAAGGGAGTGGAGACAATTTTATTTTTTCTGAAGTCTCAAAATGCTCATGATTGAAGTCCAGTCATGTGTCAACAAGGAGAATAAAAAGTGTTGCTTTTAAGCACGAGCCCAAATTTTTATATTACTCCTAAAGATAAGTGTAAGTTGTTCATAAAAAATGATTTTGCTCTTAAAAATGAGTTCAAATTGCCATTATAAAAATGACAATCTTTGGCATGAGTTTAAACTATTTACCCAAAAAATAATGCTGCTAAGAACATGTTTAAATTGTTTATTTGACAATTGATACTTTTAAATATAAGCTTAAATTTTTTATCCCCAAAGGTGATGCTCCTAAACACAAGCTTAAATTGTTATATCACTACTAACCACGAGACTAAATAACACATTCAAAAGGAAAAAAAGAACTACGGATGACTTGATCTTTCAAAATACTAGGGTATATAGGTAGCCTAGTTTCATTACTATTTGCAATTCAAATGAAAAAAGAAAATTGATGGTGGCCATTGAAGTTCACAAATCTTGTCGACACAATGCAAATGTGCAAATGCAAATCAAGTTTCAAGACTTGCCCACTTTCTACATTCAACAAAGACTATGCAATGACGAAGTCTTAAGGGATAGATTTGTAAGAGTAAACTTTGGACCAATCAAAATTGATCATATGCCATTATTACATTTCTAATTAAATTAAAATAATTAAGATATAAATTAAGAAATTAAATCTTTTTAAAACTCTTTTATAAAGACGTCTTATTCTTTAAAAATTATTTTATCTTATTCTTTAAAAATTATTTTATCTCTAATTAATTTAATTAATAGATAAATAATAAAATTCCTATTGCATTTAACTAAAATAAATTAATTAAGAGATAATAATAAAATTATTTTATCTTTATTTAATTTAAATTAATTATAAGACAAATAATTAATAAAAGAGATAATTCTTGTGGTTTCCTCATCGGTAGAAATTATACTGTAGACGAAGTCTATACTTAGCGCTTTAGAAATAGGTCACCTTGAAACCATTTCAATACAAGTTAAGAAGTTCATAAGACTCAAAAGCTCGAGGAGAAGATTTTGAACGCCAAAGATCTCTCCAAAATCCAAAGAAGTCACTAAAGGAATCAAATTTTTATTGAGAACTCTATGCCAATTCTCAAGAGTTCTCAAAATAATTGCTCTCTAATTTTAGTTTTTCAATTATAGGAGATTAATTTTAGCTTCAAGATTAAGTTTTGACGACCTTTGAAGAGAAGTCAATCATTGAAAATCAAGTCCCAAAAACCATCGGACCAAACTATTTCCAAGTTAGTTGTATAGACAAAAATGAGATCATTCTAGCTTTAAGATCAAGTCACTCAACTCCAATTTCAAGATTAGGTATTTATGACCTTTGAAGCGGGCTCATCAGAGCTAAGATCAAGTCTTGAATAACCTTAGATAAATTCTCAATCAATTTCAAATAGGCAACTCTCTTTTGCCCATTTTTGGGATCAAGTTTTAATGACTCTTGACGAAGAGTGATATGTGCGTATAATTAGTATTGGCTAAAATTAAACAATACATAATAAAACGGTCTAAAGACATTGAAATTTTAACTAAAATGAAACTTATTTTACTTGGTACTAATTGAAATGATATGTATTGGTTGGTACAATTGGTATCAATGCAATATAGAGTAATGCTCCCTCAGAAATTATTACAAGTTTATAAATTAAACCCAAGCTATGAAGGGATGGATAACTAGATACAAAACAAATAAAAAAAAGGAAACAATAAAGAAAAAACTAACTAAAATGGATAAATTGTAGGTATGTTCAAACAATTGATTTGATAAATAACCAAACTAAACTATTGTTAGCCATATTAACCTAAGTTTTAAAACTCTTGACTGTTTATCAAGCCGAATTAATTTAGGTTAATTTAATCAATTTTCAAATTAACCCAAATTTGTAACTTTTTTTTTTCTTTTGGTTGAAATAAGTTTAAAACATGACAAAACTATAATAATATTGTTCTTTTTCCTTATTTTTAGTTCAAAGAAGTTTTAAACATGACAACAATAAAAAAATAACACAATGAAAACACTAAACTTAAAACATAATATACTTTTTAATTGTTACATTTTAACTTTAATTAAATTCATAATATTTTTTTGGGTGCATTTGATTAATATATATTTGGCTTATATATAATATATAATAATTATTATTAAATTAGATTAATTAGTTAATTGACCACTTTTAAATTAAATTAATTGATAATTGAATTTTCATAAAACTTTTAATCGATCCTTGATCGATTTAATTTTGGTGGCCAACTGACCTGCCGTTAAATGTAGTAGTAATTTCAGTCTATTTTTGCACTTAAGGAGTTTGTTTCTAGGAAATTTAGTATTTATTATTATGTTTTTTTGCAACACCCCTAACCCGTATCCATCGCCGGAATAGGGTTACGGAGCATTACCAGAATTTTCAAATTAAACGAGCATAAATTTCAAACTTTTCAAATAATATCAATAAACACTTGAAAACAAATTTAAAACATGCATATTGTCCCTTAAACAAGCCATCGAGGCCCTAAATACGTGTTAGAAACAAGTCAGGACTAAATCAGAAACTCAGAGAATTATACAGAAAACATTGAAAATTTTCAACACTGCAGGGGTCACATGGCTGTGTAGGCATTCGAAGTAGGGACACACGGCCGTTTCCCATCCTATGTCCGTGCCCGTGTAACTCACTAACTTGGGTCACACGTCAAGCCACATGCCCATGTTCAGGCCATGTACCCTTCGAAGTAACCTCACACGCTCATGTGCTAAGCCGTGTGCTAAGCCGTGTAATAGCCTGACTTGCAACCATTTTAAAGCTACAGGGGACACACGACCATGTCACCTGGCCGTTTGTCACACACGGCTGAGACACACGTCCGTGTCTCTACCTGAGTGGACGAAAATAAGCCATTTTACAAGCCATTTTACAAGCCATTTTTCTCACCCATTTTGGTATTGTACCTACATCCAAAATTTCACATATATACAAGCATTAAAATTGCATTAAAACCAAGCAAAATAAGCAATCCCAATATGTCATATACACATCCAACCAATATGCCCAAAGGCACCTCAATTACAATATCAAAACATGTACAACTATATATTTAAATTTACCATAGTACTCACTAACCTTAAACTTAAGTTTACCTCATCATATGCCACTTAAATTACCTAACAACCAAACACAAAAAAGTTACTAAATCACCATATTTCATGTAACACCCTATACCCGTAACCCACGCCGGAGCAGAGTACGAGGCATTACGTAACTCGATCTCATGCACACAAACATTTCCCCAAGTCACTAAGACTTGGTCCAATTTAGAACTTTTTAAATTCCTACTTTAAACTTCTTATTATGGGCCTATGAGCCCCAAATTGACCATTGAAAACTATTCGGGATCAACTCAGGTCCTTAAACCATTTATAGAAAATTTGACTTTGAAATAGGGAATACGCCTGTGTAGAAGGGCAACACACCCATGTGGCCATTTCAACATGGTCGTGTTGATGGCCTGTGTGGCTCACACGACCTAAGCAATATAGGGACACGCCCGTGTCCTCCACCCGTGTGGGATTAATTCTAAATGCACACCTACAGCAGTCTTCACATGGCCTGGCATACGCCCGTGTCCCTGGCCCATGTCTTTCACACGGCCATGACACGCCTGTGTCTTAGCCCGTGTGCAAAAACTTTGACATTCTGTTTTTGATGTCAGCACCCCTAAAATGTCACAAGACCAAGACACATGCCCGTGTGCTATGTAACGCCCTGTATCCGAGACCGTCGTCGGAGTCGAACACGAGGTGTTAACGGACTTAATTCATTACTTAAACAGCTCAAACAATTTATTTTTAAAACTTCCAGAGAAGCTGGAATCTGCATCACAAAAATTCATATCTCGAGTTACAAAACTTGAAATCCAATTCTGTAAATTTTCCCTGAAACTAGACTCATATATCTATTAGCTAATTTTTTTCTAGAATTTTTGGTCGGGCCAAATGGTACAGTTTATTAGTTAAAGTCTCCCTTTTTTTCAGGGTTTGACTGCTCTGACCTCTGTGTATTACGAATCAAATATCTCCCTATACAGAGTTCCAATTACTATGAAGTTTATTTATCATAAAACTATACACAATAAGGAATCTGTACATGTAAAGAATGACTTCTAATTATCTTTGTACAATTTTTGGTGAATTTCCAAAGTCAGAACAGGGGATCTAGAAATCGCTCTGGCCCTGTTTCACAAAAATTTAAATATCTCATAAAATATATCTCATTTACCTATTTTGTTTCTTCCATTTGGAAATAGAAATAATAATATTTTATTTCATAACTTATTCATCATTTAATTCCATTTCTACTATTTTTAGTGATTTTTCAAATTCACGTCACTGTTACTGTCTGATTGTGCTAATTTCACCTTTTTCATAATTTCCATGGAATAACTAGCATTTAGGCATACATAACACCAAACATGTCTTTGATTAGCCATTCCAACAGCTAATCATTATCAAGCATTTACATACCAATCATTAGCCATATCATAAGATCATACACACAAAATGGCTACGATGCTATACATGCCATACTCAAAATGAAACGTCTAGCTATACCAAAATAATCCTCGTGATAGTATGCCCGGACCTCCGACGTACTTTACGATCCCCGAGTTAGCTTGACAAAACTATAAAAAGAAGGAAAATAAAGGGGGTAAGCATTAAGCTTAGTAAGTTTGCATGCAAATAAATAACAACATTCATAAGAACTATCTTACTACTTGGCATGATACTACATAATGCAACTTCATTAATTGTCATAGACATATTTTAAACTTCTTCACTTACTCACTTACTTAAATACTTACTTACTTAATCAAATTTATTAATACATTTTACTTACCTTTTTCCTTATCAAGCATACATGAACATTATGTACTTACCTTTACTCTTCTAGCATGAGCTTGTCTTACCTTTTTAGTATAACTCGTCTTACCTTACCTTACCTTGATATTCTCTTTAAATTTTCCCGTTGAACCACTTGGAATACTAAGGATACACGGGTACCTTACCATTGCCATGACTTGTCATGGTCTTACGTGGTATCCTTTTGAAACTTACCATTGCCATGTCTTGACATGGTCTTACATGGTAGCCTTGCCTTATGAACTCACCTATGCCATGCCTTGGCATGGTCTTACATGGGACCTTTGCCTTATAGTAACTTATCAATGCCATGTCTTGACATGGTCTTACATGATTTCCTTGCCTTAGAAACCTTACCAATTGCCATGCCTTGGCATGGTCTTACACGGTATCCTTAAACCCTAATGTCATGACATTTGTATCCTACACATTCCTAAGGTTCAATCGGGACTTTCTGAAATTTCTTCTCCGTCAATTCATGCTTAAGTATTCTTTGAATAATTTCATAAAATAAATATACGCATGCTGGAAATTAAAAAAATAAACATAAAATAATAGAATATTGCATTTATTTACCGCAAACTTACCTCGAAACAAAATACGATCAACTATATCGATTTAGTCTACTATCTTTTTCTTTCCCCGGTCTAACTCTGGATTTTGTTCTTCTTGATCTATAATAAAAAAAATTAGCTTATTTAATACTCACATTTATTAAAACAGTCCTTGACCCAAACTTTGGCAAAATTACATTTTTGCCCCTAAACTTTAACATATTTGCACTTTTTCCCCAAGGCTCGTAATTTAAACTTCATCCTATTTTCTTATGTTTTATGACATGCTGATCATTTTCCCTTCTATGACAACATCAAATTCACACTCTAACATGTACTTATGACTATTAGGTATTTTTATCGATTAAGCCCTTTTACTCGTTTTCACTTAAAACCGAGTAGCACAAGTTGTCTAACATAATTTAAAACCTCATATTCTATCATAAAACACCAAAATACAAAAATTTCACCTATGGGTATTTTTCCAAATATGAACCCTAGGTTGAATTATTGCTAGAATAAGCTTAATCAAGTTATCAGGACTCCAAAAACGTAAAGATCATTAAAAACGGGGCTTGGAATCACTTACTATGGAGCTTGAAAGCTTGAAACAAACCCTAGCTATGGAGAACCCTTGAAATTTCGGCCTAATGAAGAAGATGGACAAAAATTGGCTTTTAATTTTGTTTTTAATTCATTTTAATAACTAAATGACCAAAATGCCCTTACTACTAAACTTTCCAAAATTCCATCCATATCCAATTTTTGTCCATAGACTTAGAAATTGGTCAAATTGCTATTTAAGACCTCCTCATTAATATTCCAAAGCAATTTCATACTAAAAACTTCTAGAATGCAAGTTTTGCAAATTATTCGATTTAGTCCCTAATCTCAACTTAAGCACTTTATGCATAGAATTTCATCACGAAATTTTCACACAATCATGCAATCATATTATGAACCTCAAAATAATAATAAAATAAAATTTTCTACCTCAGATTTGTGGTTTCGCAACCACTGTTCTGTTTAGGCCCTATTTCGGGATGTTACATGCTAGGCCGTGTCCATTACATGGCTGAGACTCACGGCTGTGTCTCTGCCCGTGTGTTTACTACCATGCATACTGACTTGAAAATTTCATGTGCAAGGGACACACGACTGGACCACACGTCCCTAGGGCAGACCGTGTGTCACACACGGCCTAGACACATGCCCATGTGTCTACTCATGTGGACAATATGAGGCTATTTACCAAGCCTCTTTGCCACCCTTACTTACACAACCTACCGATTGGCAACCAAAACCAATTCAAGGCTATCTCATGCAACCAAATTAGCCACAATAAACAACATTCCATTAGAGCATTTTATTGATCCATGAAAATCATATCTTTGCATATAAAACAAAATGAATATTAGCCATCATTCGGCTTAATACAAAATGAGGGATTTATCCCAAGCCAACACATTTGGCCAAATTAATAATAACACAAAACACAAGTCTAATTCCCTATAAATGCCATATTCAAAAATATAAATCAAACTATACTGAAAGCTTCAATTGATAGTGTGATCAATATCTCTGACTTCTATTGATCCTTGAGCTATATAGGCGACACTATAAGAAAATGGAAAAGGAGAGGGAGTAAGCATAAAGCTGAGTAAGTTGCACATAAATGAGTATACAACATAACTTTACCATTCATCAACAAGCTCATTATATACAATTGGGCATAAGCAAGACTTACTCATCAACATTTAGTACACACCGTATATCATCAAATGTGCTCATATTCTATATATACCAAATAGGTACCTGAACCACTCACAACACAGTTATACTTTTCTCGATAACTTGAAATCATAACTTTCACCATTGAACCATTTGGAACACTATCAGATATTCATTAAGCCTTAAACATGGGGTAAGGTGCCGATGCCATGTCCCGGACATGGTCTTACATTGGCACGTCTCGTAGCAGATGCATGTCTACACTACTTACGTCTCGAGGCCAATGCATGTCCCAGACATGTCTTACACTAGCACTCATCTCAATGCCGATGCCATGTCCTAGACATGGTCTTACACTGGCTCTCATAATGTGGCCCAAACATCATGGCATGAATATCTGATTTATTTCCTAAGGTTCAATCAGGAATTCCACTATCTCTATTCTCATCACATTTTTTCATTTCCACAATCAAGCAATTTATGCTATAATAATTTCAATACAATTCAAACACATATATTATCAATGTAGTTTTATTATTTACATACAACTTACCTCAGATTACAAAATATGGCGACTAGTCGATTTAGTCAATTTGCTTGGCTTTTCCTCAGTCTAGGTTCAGATTCGGTATTTCTTGATATATAATAACAAAATGCACTTATTTAGTCATTTATCAATCTAGGCACTCTACAATTCATAATTGGGCAAAATGACCAATTTGCCCCTAGATTTTTGTAAAATTACCATTTTACCCCTAAGCCCGAAAATTGATTTTTATCGAATTTCTTCGTATCTTAAGCCTAGCCGAATCCTTTTTACTCTTATAGCAACTCCAAATTCCCACTATATCACACATTTATCATCTATTTTACAACTTATGCAAAATGGTCCTTTTAGGTGTTTTCATGCTAACACCCTTCACAAAAGTTGTTTATAACACACCCAAGACTTATTTTCTTCCATAAAAACTCAGCAAACATTACAAATCCTTTCATGTAAAAAACCTACACTCTTAATCATTTTGCAAAATAGTACCTTCATTTGAAAGCTCATAATTTAAGGGTTTCAAAAATACAAAAATCATCAACAAAGGGTAGGAAAAATCACTTACTTGTGAGTCAACTAAGTAGCTGAAATTTCAAGCCCCCAAAAGCCCTATTTTTGCTGGTAAATTCGGTGAAGAAGGAGAGGTGAAAGAGATGATATCATCCTTTGATTATTTTATTTCTACTTTAGTCAAAAGTCAAAAAAATAAATTACCTAGCATTGAAAATTTTAAATTCATTGTCCCCTATGGCCGGCCACCCTATTTCTAAGGGTCTAATTGCCTTTTAAAGGCCCCCAATATTTATTCCCTAGCTATTTGACACTTTAGCTATCAATTTAGGACTTTTGCACTTTATGCGATTTAGTCCTTTTTAACAATTGGGCTCACAAACGTAAAAATTACTTCACCAAATTTTCCATGCATTGATATAATCATGCTATAGCATCAAAATAATAATGGAATAATTTATTCGACTCCAGATTTATGGTCCCGAGACCACTATTCTGGCTAGGCCCTAAATCGAGCTGTTACATTTCAAACACATCACATAACCTTTATAAGATGCATTTTTAAACTAGTATTTCATCTTTATTTATTCAAACACCTATTCAAACATAAATGCTAGCATAACAACTTAAATTCATCATCAATAAACCATTCACAAGTGATTGCATTCACAAGTGATTGCATACACATCATTTTATCAAGTCAAAAGATGCATATATACAAATTATATACAAAAGGTCCAAACACATAACTTAGTAGTTCATTTTTATACCAAAGTTAACTAGACACATATACATATATACTTATAGCCACATATACATGCCACAATCCCAAAAGAGTTCAAAAGCTACTAAAGAAGTTGGATAGTGTGAGTCAAAGTTTCAATCCATCCCCAGTCAGCAAAAGCAATCTAGAAAATGGCACACAAACACGTATAAGCTTATAAAGCTTAGTAAGTACATATCAATTTATTTAACTTAACATTAAATGAATGAACTCTTATTTTACTTAATTAATGTTACCAAAACATAACCATGGCACGAAAGTGCTAACAAGAGTACTGAAATACAACAGGGGAACATAGGTGCGTTCAAGGGTATCAAAGTACAACAGGGGCACGTAAGTGTGATCAGGGGTACCGAAGCACAGTAGGGGCACGTAAGTGAGATCAAGGGTACCAAAGTAGAACAGGGGCACGTAAGTGAAATAAATGGTACCGAAGTACAAGAGTTTTCTACTAAATTATGGAGTACAAATAGATAAAGAAATTTAATTAAGCAATTTACTACTATGAACTTACTTCTACAACTAACGTGTAGGAGTACGATCGACTAATCCGCGACTTTCGCCTTCCCTCGATTTAAATCTAGTTGAGGTTTATCTTGATATGCACAAGGTAACCTAGCCGAACCTTCCAAGCTCCAAAAATGGTGTTTTTCCCTCAATAATTAGATGGAAGAACAAAATTAGAAGATGATACCATCTTTTCCTATATTTTATTTTAAGTTATTTATTAAATTACAAATTTGACCTTACTAATTAATCATTTAAAAATACATATAAAATGCCCATAAAAGTCCACTATCTTTAATAATGATATATTTATCATTTAAGTCATCTTACTTTTTAATTCTATAGTTATTTAATACCTTTAGCTATTAAAAGTCTACTTTTGCACCTTTTACGATTTAGTCATTTTTTTATCAAATTAAGCATGTAAAAAATAAAATTTTTATATGATACTACTATCATACTGTAGGAAATAAAATAATAATAAAATAAAAATTTTTGACTTCAGATTTGTGGTCCCAAAACCACTGTTCCGATTTCACTAAAAACGGGCTTTACAACTCTCTCCCTAAAAGAGATTTTTATCCCTGAAAATCTTACCAGAAAAGAGGTTAGGATATTGCTTCTCATAGCTTTTTTAGGTTCCAAGGTGGTTTCTTCTATTCCATGTCGTTTCTAGAGAACTTTTATTGAAGTTATGTTATTGTTTCTCAATTCTTTAACCTTTCATGCTAGAGTTTTGATCGGTTCCTTGCTATACGACATATCAGGTTAAATCTTGACATCCATTGGAGAGATAACATGTGAAGGGTCAGATTGGTACCGTCATAACATAGACACGTTGAAGACATTATGAATGTTTTCTAATTCTGACGGTAAAGCTAATCGATACGCAATAGGTCCGATTCTTTCAGTAATTTCATATGGCCCGATAAATTGTGGACTTAGCTTTCCTTTGTGACCGAACCGAAGAACTTTCTTCCAGGGTGATACTTTCAAGAATACTCTATCACCGAGTTGAAATTCTATGTCTTTACATTTAAGATTCATATACGATTTTTGATGATCTTAAGCTTCTTTCAAACTATCTCGGAGCATTTTTACTTTTTATTCAATCTCACAAATTAAATCAACATCATGTATCTTTTTCTCACTGAGCTCAGTCTAGTATAATGGAGTTCGGCACTTACGATCATACAAAGCTTCATACGGTGCCATCTTTATGCTCGATTTAAAGATGTTGTTGTATGCGAATTTAACCAACGATAAATATTTCTCCCAGTTGTCTTCAAATTCTAATACACAACAACGAAGCATATCCTTGAGAATCTGTATTACTCACTCAGAATGACCATCGGTTTGAGGATGAAATGCAGTGCTAAAATGCAGCCACTTACCTAGAGCTTCCTATAACTTTTTCCAGAATAGCGATATAAATCGCGAATCTCTATTGGAAATAATAGAAACTAGCACCTTGTGTAATGTCACAACCTCAGCAATGTTTAACCCAGCTAGTCTCTCAAGGGAGTAATCTATACGTATTGGGATAAAATGTGTGACTTCATCAGAAGATCAACAACCCAAATGGCATTTTTCTTTCTCAGAGATAGGGGTAAACTCAATATGAAGTCTATAGTAACTCACTCCCATTTCCATTCTGGTATCATCACTGGCTGCAATAAACCAGAAGGCACCTGATGTTCAACTTTAACTTGTTGACATACTAAACATCTCGATACAAAATCTGAAATATGTCACTTCATTCCTGGCCACCAATACATTCGATCCAAATCATTATACATTTTAGTGCTTCTAAGATGAATGGACAATCTACCACAATGAGCTTCATACAAAATCTTCCAAATTAACTCTGAATCTCTCGGTACACAAACTCTACCTCTAAAAAGTAAACAATTGTAATAGCTCGTTTTTGAGTCAAATCAGAACAGTAGTTTCGGGACCAAAAATTTGAAGTTAAAATATTTATTTTATTATTTTAATAAGGTTTACAACATGATAGATTAATTACATGAACGTTTTTTAAAGAAATTTTACTGTTTGAATGCTTAACTCGGTAAAAAGGACTAAATCGCGTAAAATGTAAAATGCATGTTCTATTAGTTAAAAGTGCAAAGTAACCTTGGTTTTTAAATATGGCGGCCTTAAATAGTAATTAAACCATTTGATAATTGAGTGGACATTTTTAGACAAGGTTAGTTAATGTTTAAAGGTTATTATTAAGGTTAATATAGTAAATTGATTAATAATAGAAAATGTAAAAGAATTAAAAGGTGAATAAGCTATCATCTTTCTTATTTTTCAACATCCATGGCTGAATATACCATTAAAGAAGGAGAATAAGTTTCAGGAATTGCATGAGTAAATTAAGGTATGGTTTTAGCTTGATTTTTGATGATTTCTATGTTTTTGTAATCGCTGCTTCGTATTCTAGCTAGCCCGTACCTTAGATTTTGAAACTGCTAAAGATTAATCATGTTTCTATTGTTGAATGCTTGAGTAATTTGATAGTTAATGATGGATTTTGAATAATTTTTGATAGTTAAATTAATAATGTCAAAAAGGGATTAAATTGTGAAAATGTGAAATATGGTGGTTAAATATGTGAATAAATAAAAGATATGGGCTACTAGGGACTCCATTAAAATTCGGCTAAGCTTGGGTTGTACTAAATTGCATGAAGTTGCAATTTCATGTGATAAGGACTAAATTATAAATATATGAAAGTTTAGGGGCAAATGTGTAAATTTTCCAAAATATGAATTATGGGCTAAATTGAATAGATTGAATACTGAGTGTGCTGAATTTGATAATATATATATCAAGATAAGCCCAGATCGAAATTAGATTGGGGAAAAAGAAAAGTGGATGAATAGCTGATAGTTGTTATCCGAACGATACGAGGTAAGTTCGTATAATTAGAATCAAACTTTTAAATACTTTTAATTATTGGAAATGAATCTATATAATTGATATACTTGAAATATGAATGCCTTATTGATATAGACTGATGGTTACCGAGCCCATTTGAATCGTATAAGTTCGTAGGATACGAGTGACATGTCACTAGGGTTACCGTTTTGGTTGAGATCCTGCATGTGTTGTGGACTCACCGCAGCTTGTATGAGCTTACCAAGATATCAGCTCTAAAAGCTTACTATTCTCAGTTCGTATGAGCTTACTGTTTCAGCTCGTCAGAGCTTACCATTTCAGCTCAATAGAGATTACTATCCATCAGCTCAGGAGGAGCTTACTGTTCATAGCTCGAAAGAGCAGAAAATGATAAGGAATTGACAAATTACTGATTTATATGTACTGTACATCACCCGAGTGTCCCTCAAAATTCTAATAGGATCAACGGGCATAAATTCTATGATATGGTAAAGTACTGTTTATACGAATAAAAGTAAATGTTACAAATGATGTACATGATGTGTGTGAATTTGATATGGTACAATGTATTTAGTATTTACATTGAGTTAATGGATGATTTCATGTATTTTTAGGTGACTAACTTGTGATGAATGCTTGTGTTTAGGCATTTGGTAATTGAATTGAATATACCTTGATTATTTGCCTTGATTACGTATAAATGGTAAGTTTAATTCTGAATTATATGGGCTTGCTAAGCTATAAAGCTTACTCTGTTTCTTTTTCCATATTTTATAGAGGTTCGATAGCTCACTCGTTTCAGACAAGTTAGAGTTATGTATCACACTATCGAGTTGCCGATTGGTACTTTTGAACTTTGGATATATGTAAATAAGGCATGTATAGGTTAGTTAAAAAGATGATAGATATGGTTACTTGAGATTATGGTTTTGGTACATTTCGTGTATAGGTTAAGCCATGTGATTTGGGTAAACTTAATATTATGTTTTGGTATGTTTTAGCAAGTAGTTGATGGAATGGAAATATGCAAATGTGTTTTGTTATGGTAAGCTTATGAATGGAAAAAAAGTATGGTCTTAGCTAAGCATTGAATACTATATGGAATGGGTATCATATGTGCATGAAATATTATGGAATGATTGCTTATTGGGTTGTAAACATGTTACAATTTATGCTTGTGCTTACATGTGAAAATAGGGTTGCATAATGGCTTTGCAAATAGCCTATTTTTGTCCACATGGCCAGGGACACGGGCGTGTGTCTTAGCTGTGTGTGACACATGATCATGTTACACGGTCGTGTCTCCCCTGGTGTTGATATTAAAATGAAGCCAGTATGCTCCACATAGTCTCACACATGAGCGTGTGATTGGCCGAGTGGTACAAGTCAGTATGTCCCCTAATTGGCATACGGCCTAGCACACGAGCGTGGGACTTGGCCATGTTGCATAAATCAGTATACTCTCCAATTTTCACACAGCCTGGCACACGGGCTGTCTTCGGCTGTGTAATGCAAGTCAATATGTATGCCCTGTTTCTACACAGCCTAAGACACGGGCTGTCAACTAACCGTGTGAGACACACGCGTGTGTCTCAGCCGTGTGTGACACACGACCATGTTATACGGCCATGTGTCCCCTAGTGTTGATATTAAAATGAAGTCAGTATGCTCCACATGGTCTCACACAAGGGCTTGTGATTGGCCGTGTGGTACAAGTCAATATGTTCCCTAATTGGCATATGGCTTAGCACACGGGCGTATGACTTGGCCGTGTTGCATAAGTTAGTATACTTTCTAAATTTCATACAGCCTGGCACATGGACGTGTCTTTGGCCGTGTAATGCAAGTCAGTATGTATCCCTTGTTTCTACATGGCCTAAGACATGGGCATGTCAACTAGTCATGTGAGACACACGCCCTGTTCACATGGGCGTGTCACCCTTGAAATGTTGAAATTTTTTTAAGTTTCCAAAATTTCCATATGTTATCGGTTTAGTCCTGAACCACGTCGAAAACATGTTTAAGACTTCGTAGGCCTTATAAAGGGACAAGATGATTGTGTTAAATAGTATTTGAGTATGATTATATGAATGTATAAGGTATGTATATTAAGTGATGTGTAATGATCGGTAATACCTCGTAACTCTACTTTGGCAATGGATACGGGTTAGGGGTGTTACAACAATCATCAAACCCTATCTAAAAATCTGAATTAAGAGTCGACTTACACGATTTCCGTTTAGCTACCAAAATATCATTGCATTTCTGAGCCTCACAAATCTATTGTAAGAACAATAGTTTAACTTTTAACTCAGCTAAAATCAAACCATCAACAAACAATGACAATCACATATTCAACACTCGCAAAGCAAGCAAAGATTTTCTACTCAGAGCATCAACCATTACATTTGCTTTTTTGGATGACAATCAATAATCAAATCATAGTCTTTTAATAGCTCGAGCCATCTGTGCTATCTTAAATTCAAAATTTTTTGTGAATTAGATACTTCAAACTCTTATGATCAGTAAATATATGACACTTTTTGCCAAAAAAATGGTGTCGCCAAATTTTCAACGCAAACACAATAGCTGCCAACTCTAAGTTATATGTTGGATAATTTTTTTTGTGCGGCTTTAATTGCCAGGAAGCATAAGCTATTACTCTGTCTTCCTACATCAAAACACAGCTTAAACCATTTAAAGATACATCACTGAAAATAAAAAATTCTTTACCCGATTCAAGCTGAACTAGAACGGGTGCTTCAATCAACAGTTCTTTCAACTAGTTGAAACTTTGCTGACACTTCTTGAACCATTCGTATTTCACATCTTTCTGTAATAGTCACGTTATCGGTGTAGCTATCATTGAGAATCCTTTGAAAAATCTTCTATAATATCCAGCTAGTCCTAAGAAACTTCTAATCTCAGATATATTTCTTAGAGGCTTTTAATCAACAATAGCTGCAATTTTACTCAGATCTACTCTGATGCCATCTGCTAACACAACAAGTCCAAGAAAACAAACTTCTCGAAGCCAAAATTCACATTTGCTAAACTTACCGAATAATTATTTTTTTCATAAAGTTTGCAAAACAATTCGCATATGTTCAACATGCTCAGATTCATCCCGTGATTAAACCAAAATATCATTAATGAAAACCACAACAAATCGATCTAGATATGGTCTGAAAATTATGTTCATCAGATCCAAAAATACTGGAGGCGCATTGGTTAAACCAAACAGTATCACTAAAATTCATAATGTCTGTACCTGGCTCTGAATGCAGTTTCTGGCACATTCGAATCTTTAACTTACAACTGATAGTAGCCAGAACGAAGATTAATATTCAAAAATACTGTTGCACCTTTCAACTGGTCAAACAAATCATGAATACGCGGTAATGGATATTTGTTCTTTATCATCACTTTGTTGAGTTGTCGATAATCGATACAAAACCACATGGATCCATCTTCTTTCTTGAAAAATAGAACAGGAGCACCCCAATGAGAAAAGCTAGGTTGAGCAAAGCCTCTATCTGTCACCCCTACAACTGTGCACTCAACTCTTTCACTTTTACAGGTGCCATTCTGTATGGTGCTATAGATATCGGGGATGTTACCGGCATCAATTTAACTCCAAACTCAACCTCTCGAGTTAAGGGTAGCCCAGACAAGTTTTCTGGAAATACATCTGAGAATTCACACACCACTAAAATCGATGCTAGTTTCATTTACGAAATTCTAGAGTCAATTATATAAGCGAGATATGCTTCACAACCCTTTTAAACGTATTTCCGTGTTATCGTAACAGAGATTAAACTAGATGTACCATCTAATCTGTTTGATTCAATTCAGACTCGCCTACCATCCTGACATTTTAGCACGATATATTTTCTTCTACAATTCACAATAGGATCATGCTGTGTTAACCAGTCCATTCCCAGAATCACATCAAATTCATCAAAAGGTAATATCATTGAACTAGCAGAAAAGTCGCAACCCCTAATTTTCAGTGGGCAAGACCTATATAACTGATAAACTAGAACAACTGACCCAAATGATTTGTAACTTTAATAGTATATTCAATGAATTCAACAGGTATTTTATTTTTGTCTACTAATGTAGTGCATATGTACGAATGAGTTGATCCAAGATCAATCAATGCATATACATTAATATCAAAGAGAGAAAAAGTACCCGTAATAACATCTGGAGCTGTAGCTTCTTTTCGAGCTCAGGTTACATATGCTCTAGCCGGTGTTCTTGCTTCTGACTGTTCATTCATCTAACTATTCTTTCCTCTACCAAGAGTAGTATTTCTAGAATTTCTGGATCTTCTACGACCATGAGAGGTTACTTCGAGTTTATTTGATTGATTCCCGAAATTGCTTTGCTTCTTGGGGCAATTATGGAGAAAGTGGTTGGTAGCTTTACAACGAAAACAAGCTCCCAATTTTGACTGAAACTCACCAAAATGTCTTTTATTACACTTATCACACATCGAGACGATTCTCTCCACATTTCTAACACTTCCAACACTCACCCCTGGAGTATTAACCATTTGGAAATTGTTTTGTGTCAGTTTCTCTCGATTAACAAATTCTGAAGGAGTAGCTGACTGACTTGTGTCATTTCTAGATTTTTTTGAGGGAGATGACTGATCAGGCTTGAATGACCCTCTCTTAATATAGTCTCTGAATTTTGAATCTAATTTTAATTTACTTTTACAAAATTCTTCAACCTTCAGTGCTGGCTCCGAAAGTTTTACGAATTCCTGTAACTTTAGTGCTGTCGCATCCAACCGGATCTCATCGTTCAACCCATCTTCAAATCTGATACACATTTCCCCTTGGTCGATACAATGTTATGAGTATACTTGTTTAATTGTATAAATTCTCGTTCATATTCAACTACAGTTCGATTTTCTTGCTTTAATTCGAGAAATTCTTTCTTTTTCCAATCAATAAACAATCTGCTAACGTACTTTTTCTTGAATTCACTTTGGAAGAAGTCCAAATGAATTCGATCATCTGATACCATCTTACTCAAAGTATCCCACCACAAAAATGCCTCATCTTTCAATTAAAACACCGCGCATCTCAGACAATCTTTAGGGTGTACAGTAATTCTGCAAAAATCCTCTTTGTATTTAATAGACAATACTTGGCTTTTGACAAATCATCATTTACCTACCTCTGAACTCTTCCGCCCACATTTCTGAACCTTATCGATGGATACTTGAGTAGCCAACACCAGTGCAGGGGTGGTAGTATTCAATGGTGCCGGAGGGTGCACAACAGGGGGTGGAGGAGGCAGAGTAGCCATATTTGCTTTTTTAAACTCGTCGAACCATTGGTTCATAGTTCCCATAAGCATATGTTTCATTTCATCACCAACTGATTGAGGAATAGGAGTACTGTTACTTGCCTCTGGATTCGAAGCTTGAACATTACTTTTAGCTTCGTGCCACTTATATTACCTAGCAACCAAACACCAAACAGGTACTGAATCACCACATTTCATACATATCACATAACCCTTATAACAATCATTTTTAAACTAGTCTTTCATCTTTATTTATTCAAACACCTATTCAAACATAAATGCTAGCATAACAACTTAAATTCATCATCATTAAATCATTCACAAGTGATTGCATCCACATCATTTTATCAAGTCAAAAGATGCATATATACAACTGAGAAGAAAAAAGCCCAAACATAAAACTTAATAGTTCATTTTTATACCAAAATTAGCTAGACATATATACATATATACATATAGCCACATATACATGCCACAATCCCAAAAGAGTTCAAAAGTTACTAATGAAGATGGATAGTGTGAGCCAAAGTTTCGATTCGTCCCCAGTCAGCAAAAGCAATCTACAAAATGGCACACAAAACGTATAAGCTTATAAAGCTTAATAAGTACATAGCAATTTATTTTACTTAACATTAAATGACTAAACTCTTATTTTGCTTAATTAATGTTACCGAAACATAACCATGGTACGAAAGTGCTAACAGGATTACTGAAATACAACAGGGGCACGCAAGAGTGATCAGGGGTACCGAAGTACAACAGGGGCACACAAGTACGATGAAGGGTGTCGAAATACAACAGGGGCACGTGAGTGAGATTAGGGGTACCAAAGTACAACAATTTTCTACTAAACTATAGAGTACAAATTCACAAAGAAATTTAATTAAGAAATTTACTACTATGAACTTACTTCGAGAACTAACGAGTAGGATTACGGTCAGCTAATCCGCAATTTTTGCCTTCCCTCAATTTAAATCCAGTTGAGGTTTATCTTGATATGCACAATGTAACCTAGTCGAACCTTCCAAGCTCCAAAAATGGTGTTTTCCCCTCAATAATTTGGTGGAAGAAAAAAACTAGAAGATGATACCATCTTTTCCTATATTTTATTTTAAGTTATTTATTAAATTAAAAGTTTCACCTTACTAATTAATCATTTAAAACACATATAAAATGTCCATAAAGGTCTAATATCTTTAATAATGGTCTATTTACCATTTAAGTCATCTTACGTTTTAGTTCTATAGCTATTTAATACCTTTAGCTATTAGAACTCCGTAACATCCCGAATTAGGGCCTAGTCGGAATAGTGGTTTTGGGACCACAAATCTGACGCTAAAATAATTATTTTATGATCATTATGAGGTCTAGGATATAAGAATAAGCATGTGTTAAAGTTTCATGAAGAAATTCTATGTGTAAGGTGTCTAATTGGAAATTAGGGACTAATTTGTATAATTAGGAAAACTTGGGTTCAAGAAGTAATTTGTATGAAATTGCTTTGGAATATTAATTAGAGATCTTTAAAGAGTAATGTACCCAATTTCTAAGTTTTTGGACAAAAATGGGCATGCATGGAAAATTTGGAAATTTATTAAGGAAGGGCATTTTGGTCATTTGGTAATAAACTAAATAAAAAGGGAAAAATCAAGCTAAAATCGGCTCATTTTCTTCTCCATGCTGCCAAAATTCTAGGGATCTCCATAGCTAGGGTTTTCTAACATTTCAAGCTTGATAGTAAGTCAATCCTAGCCTCGTTTTTAATGTTCTTCGTATTTTTGAGATCCTCGTAACATGCTCTTTCTATTTCTACTCATATCTCATGCTAGGGTTCATGTTTAGAAAATTACCCATGCATGAGATGTTTGTGTTTTGATGATTTATGAAGGAATATGAGAGTTTAAAGGATGATAAACAACTTTTACTAAGTGGTTTTTCATGGAAATGGCTTAAAGGACTAAATTGTAAAATTTGTGAAATTGGGTAGAAAAATATGGAATGAAAGAAAAACATGAGCTGCTATAAGTGTAAATAATGTTTGGCTAGGCTTGGGTAGCCAAGGAATTACATGCATTTCATTATACGAGACTTAGGACTAAATTGTAAATATTGTGAAAGGTTAAGGGCAAAATGGTCATTTTTCTTGAGGTGAATTTTAGACCTAAAACGAATAATGTGATGTATTAATATCTAATTTTATTGATATAGACCCCGAAGAATCAATTCTGGAGGTCAACTCTAGAAAACGAAAGGTTTCGGAATAACTGAGACACGAATCCGAAACGACTACCAGGTAAGTTCGTATAACCCGAAGTAAACTCTTAATATACTTATAATGCATGTTCTTGAATGTATGAAAATTTAGATATTCATTGCATGATAATCCATGAAATGTGCTAGTGTAAATGAAAAGATGATAAATGTCCCGGTTGAAATAAAAAGGGAAATCTGATGGATAAATTATAGCTTACATGACATGAGATCCTGCATGTGTTATAGAAAAGGATTTAGCCTGGACGGGTAATCCGATGATCTGAAAATAGAAAGGATGTAGCCCAGACGGGTGTTCTTTGAGTGATCGAGCCTCCCAAAGAATACGGGTGCATTAAGGATTTAGCCCGGACGGGTAATCCGATTGAGGACTGAATTTAGCTTGGACTGGCAATTCAGATCTGAACTTATGAGAGTAATTGTCATTAAAAGGGATTTAGCCTGGACTGGTAATCCCGACATTTCTCTATGAGTTATTACTACAGGGGATTTAGCTTGGGCTGGTAATCCCACCGTAAGATTTAAGGTTCACGGGAGTGCGTACTTGAGATGATCACTTGTATGACTTGACGGTAGTTGGGCTATCCATCGAGATTTCTGAGAAATTCAACGGGATTAACATGAGAAATTCAATGGGATTAACATGAGAAATAAAGATGAAAATATTGAATTGATGGGCTCATCTAAGACTAATGATATGATGCATTGTTAGGAGACTAACTTGATGATTGAGTGCATGTGATAGGGAAACTATTTCATGTTTGTTGGGACCATTGCCTAATATAGTTGTATGTTAATTAACTGGTAAGTTTACTTTCTAGTTATCCAGACTTACTAAGCATATAAATGCTTACCCCTTTTTTTTCCTTGTCTTACAGAGCTCATGGACTCGTGAAGATTGGGACATGGTTGGAGAATCAACACACTATCGACTTGTTCCGCTTTGGTATATAGATACTTTTATTTTGTTTAATGGCATGTATAGGATTCTTGGTTATTTTGTTATATGTGTCATTTGGCTAGCCAATGTAAGGGCTTGAATGATATACTTATTTATTTTGTATATGGCCATAGGATACGACTCATTTTGATGAAGGTTGTAAACCTACTAATTGTGCATGTCATGCTTGAATATTTCATTAGATAGTTAATACGATATACCATGGATGGATATGTGTAATGTGGTCGAATCATTAGAAGATGGTTAGGTCATAAGTGGCAATGAGTTATAAAACGAGCCAAGTATAAAATGTGGTTATTAGAGTGGTAATCCTTAATACAAAAAAGATAACCTAGCATGTGCTAAACCAATGAGATGAGGTTAACATACAAAAGACTATGCCAAGGTTGTTTAAGAGTATAATTAGGCCATGTTAAATACAATTGAAGTCTATAAGTGTGTATGGTTGTTAGAGGGTGACTACAGGCTTGGAAAATAGCTCTAAAAGGGTCCATACGGGTAGACACATGGGCATGTGTCTAGGCCGTGTGTGACACACGGCCAGCCCCATGGGTGTGTTGCCTGGCCGTGTGTCCCCTGCACCTAAAATTTTAGGTCAGTTTGCATGGTAGTAAACACACGGGTAGAGACACGGCCGTGTGTCTCAACCGTGTGGAGGACACAGCCTAGCACACGGGTGTGTGCCATGGCCGTGTGCCTCAAAATGAATGATGATGTCATAAATAGAATGTCTGAGTTTTTGGACACAGGCGATGGCACGGGCGTGTCTAGGCCGTGTGAGGGACATGGGCTAGGGACACGAGCATGTGCTTGGTCGTGTGAAAACCCCTGTAGGTTCGAAATGGAAAATAAATCCAATAATTCAACACGGCTGAGGGGCACGGGCGTGTCCCCAAGCACACGGGCGTGTGAGACATAACCCTAGAAATTTTATTAGAATTTTCTATAGTCCCCAGTTTAGTCCCAGACCGCTAATAATGTATGATTTGGGTCCCGTAGATCCATAATAGGAACAATATGATTTTGTTTAATTGGTTTTAATTTGGAAACAAAATTTTATAATCCATTTTTCCAAAATGATCTTGTTTGCGAGCGGTAATGCCTCGTACCTAATCCCGGTCTCGGGTACGGGTAAGGGGTGTTACAAACTCTACTTTTGTACCTTTTACGATTTAGTCCTTTTTATCAAATTGAACAAGTAAACGATAAAATTTCTTAATGAAATTTTTATATGGTACTACTATCATTTTGTAGGAAATAAAACAATAATAAAATAAAATTTTCAACTTTAGATTTGTTGTCCCGAAACCACTTTTTTGATTTCACTGAACATGGGATGTTACATTTTCAATATTTAGTAGTTAGTATTAAAAGTTAATAAAAATAAATATTTTTAACACAATTTGTGAGTGGTGTGACCTATTAGGCCGAAATGGGCCTTAAGTAGTGCTAATGTGTGTAGTTGTGTGTGTAGGATGACGATTTATAGGCCTAATTGATGTGAGAGCAAGGCATGGGTATGCACAACCTTTTTGAGCCGTTAAAGCATGAAATTAACCATACAAGGTGTAAATCACATGTCGTGTCATGCCATACACCTTGCATGGCCCGAAATAGGTCGACGTGCTGCCTAAGTCTTTCGGGGTTATTTTCGTCCGCACAATCGACTTTATACGAAAACCTAGGACGTGCCTAAGGCCTAATTCAGGTTGCCAACACTCCTATAAATAAGACCTTAGGGGTTGGATGTAACTAAGTCGTCGTTGATGCCATAAAAAAACTCTCATAGTTTAGGAGTAGGATTAAACTTAGCTTTCTTTTGGTTTTCATAAACTCTTTGTTCTTTCCTCTTGGAATTGATTCTGATCTGACAGTTCTTTTATAATATTGAAGTATTTCAGTTATTTGCCTTTGAAAGCGATGATATTCAATATTCCGCTTGAGAGATTTACTACTCCGTTCTTCAATCAACATCAAATTCATGAATATTTTAATCTCTTTTCTCTTTTGATTCAATCATGTTCTTTACATGTTTTGTTCAATTGAGATTAAGGTTATGAATAACATGAATAGCTAAATCCATTAGGGGAGATTAACGAGTGGGTGGGGATGTGATTAATGGAGGATTTAGGGTTTTTAGAGAGGGTTAGTTAATTTAGGTTACGTGTTCCTAAACCCTAGGCATGACAACCTTAGGAAGTAATCATAGGTTAAACGAGATTGGGAGATAAGTTTAACCGAGTAAATCATAGCTTATCCTGATTGAGAAAGTAAGGTTGGGAAATAATGAGTATCAACCAATTGATTAGTCAGTTAGAGGTCGGGAGGTAATAATTGGTTAATTGGTAGCTAATCCACCCTAAAACCCTAATCCAAAGTTAATTACGAACCCTGGAATAAGTTAATCTTCCTTATTGGTTTTATCAATTTAGTCATTTTTCTATTTTCTTTTGTTTTAGTTACTTAATTTATCTTATTAATCACTTTTATGATTTTTTGTAATATGGGATTTAATTATTACTATTTAGACTTATTATTGTAAAGAGATTTTCTATAGATTTGTTCCATCCTCCCTTGGGTACGATCTTTGGAATACTTCTTGTGTTCCATCGTAAACACATATACTATATTAAAATTTGACCTATATACTTGTGGACACTATCGATTTAATTTTTTATGTTTTTGGTGCGATATTTTTACTATAAAGGATAACACGTTTATAGGCGATCAAGTTGTTGGCACCATTGTCAGGGATTACGACGGTGAAATTTTTATTAGATTGATTACTGTAAAATAATATTAATCGAAAGATGAACGAGCTAGATAATGTTCTAAAGTTTTTCATACATAATCAAATATTTTTATTTTGAAAATTTTTAATTAATTAAATATTTTATTTTAATATTTTTTACTTGTTGATTATCAAATTTAATCATGAATGTTGATTTTTATAGGTCGATGTATGAATTGTCCCAATCGAGTTGGATGTATAGAGATTTAACAAACTAATGGAGCCGTGATTACAAAAACGAGTAGCCTGAGTGTTCGAACAAACTCCTATCTAAACCAAGCAAGTATATGTATGAGCGGGATGCAGATTCGATGATCTTATGAGATGAAGACAAAGTATATGAGGAGGGAGTATACGATCAATAGGAGATCATAGAGAACTAAATATTGCTTATGATAGAATTGCTTCAATGAAGAAACGAAACAATAGAAAAGATACATGAGCGACCTTTAGGGGCATCCAAGTATCAAGTCAGAACTCCTTGTGATTCGTATGACTATACGTCCAAACAAGAAAGCCACGAGCAAGAATTCTAAGCTAAATCAAAGTAGACCTAACAACAGTTGGATCAGCTAGAGGAAATTTTCTGGCAAAATCCCTAGCAAGTACTCTATTGGAAGAGGTCATACATGATGTCCCCAATTCCAATTCGAAGGACCAATGTATTACCGACCACTTGGAATTAAATCTTTAAAGTCAATAAGAGTTTGGAATTGGAGATGAGAATGAATTGAATATAATCGAAGATGTCTTTGATCCAATTAACATAGATGTAATAGTAGAATTAGAGGTAGAGGAGTTACAACTTATTCTGAATGAAAGTGTAAATGAGTGATACACTTTCTAGCTATAACTAGGGAGGTGCCAATTGAAGAAATCAATGAGTTTATCTCATTCTCGTTTGAAAATGAAGATAAAGCTCGGGCAACCAAAGCTTTTTGTGACATGGACGGAAGGAAGCTCGAGATAATAATGCCTTAAAAAATAATTTGGGATTGGCTCGGATTCAGCACCAAATGGCTCATGGTGTGGATGTCATATCGATCGAAGATAAGGAGATATCATGATAACCGTACCAGTTGGTTTAGATTTATTGACAATGGAACAAAAGAAGGATCAAAGTGTTGAGGACCAAATGGAAGTTCTTCTTTATGGGCGATACGGATCATTCCGACTAAAAAAAAAAAGACTTCACTTTTAAATTTTGTTTGATTTTAAATTTTTTTATGTTATTTTTATTATCAGATATATTTTAGGATTTAGATTTTTAATTGTATTTTAAAATTATGAGCAAACAGGTTTCTAGACACAATAAGACAAGGACAAGCTAAGTGGGGACAAAAACGGATGATAGGAGGACTTCAACACATCCCAAAGGGCTAAAGGCAATGTCGTGTCTTGCCATGCGTAAGCCATGGTGCGACACAAGCACTTCGAAGCCAAAATTACCTGATGTAAGGTGTCGTGTCGCGCTAACCTGTGTTTTTCAGCGAAAATCAAGGTCATTTTAGGCTTAAGGCCCATTGAAAGTCTATTTATACCCATTGGTTTTGCTATGGCAGTTGTTGTAAAAAATTCTCTTTTGGTTGTTATCTTATATATTTGGTCATGTATTAGGACAATGCATCCCTTAGGTTCGGGGTTTGTTGTGAATTTTGGTTGCATTTTATACTTAGTATGTATTATTATTTTAGTATAATCATTTTAGCTTAGTTGAATCTACTTTGCCACGACAATGTAACTATTATGTACTATTTTCCTATGAGGAGCACGCTATGTACTTATGATGTTCGATAATGAGCTTAGATTCTTCAATACACCTAGAACATGTGACAGTGGATTAGGTGAATTTAGCTTAGGATTGGTTGCTTGAAAATTAGTTTCTAAAAATGAGATGTTCTATTCTCAATTTTTTGGGTTATAATGAGTATTTTCTAATGAACTTAGGGACTTTTGAAACCAAATTCAGTCATTTTGCCTTGGCATTAATAAATAAAGGACAATAGGCACTCCAATGCTTCGAATTGTTGAGTAAGTCAGCACCACTTTGTTTACTCTATCGTGTTGTTGACTAGAAATGTGAGTTTAAGTAAGAGTGTGTAATAGAAAGTAAATAAATTAGGGGCACTCCGCTGTAGTAATGGGCTGAGTAACTAAAGAGGTAGTTGTTTGCTTCATCCCTCTTCTAAGCCAAAAGCATTAGCTTCAAGAGTGATTTCTATTTAAATTGTCACATGATTGAATACTAGGTAATTCGGTGTATGCTCCATTGTGATTATCAAGATAAAAAATTTTTTGACATGCTAAATCCCCTAATATACTAATTATATTTGATTTAAAAAAAACCAAAGCAAACTAATGTAAATGGTTTATACAAGTATGCTTAGAGCAAGAGTGAGTTGAGTTTAGGAAAAAAAATGTACTAAGTAAGCTAGGAGATATTTGCTATGGCCAGAACATGTATGAAACTTAGAAAATCTTGTTTTTAGGGAGTAATTTTCTGCACTACCTTTTTTAAATCAAACATTTGAAACTTTTACAGGTTTTTAACGAGAGAAAATGGCTGAGAACTGATGTATATATTGTTCTTCAAATAGATTAACAGTACAAGATGAGTACATGCATTGGCAATACTGCTGCATACTTGTATTCATGCATATTTTTCTTCAGGACAAGCAATAACTCAAGTTTGGGAGTATGGTAACTCTCGAAAAGAGTTATATGTCATTCCTTTAGACTTAGCTATTTCCTTCTAATTGGGTACATTTAGTGGGATTTTAGGACATTTTCCTAGTATTTATCATTTGCATTAGGAGCTTGGACAATATTTACATGTTAGATACTTTAATTTGCATGTGGAAGGGTTGCGTTTGGTGATTTGGAAGGTTCAGGTTGTGGACAAAGAAATAAAGGAGGGAAAGTTTGTCAGGGCTGAAGGTTGGACAGTTTACCATATTGTATGTTGTGACAATTACCGAGTCAACATTCAACACATACTAGTCTCATCCCAACTCTACTTATACCAAAAAAATTGGCCTAAATAAGAGAATTATCGCGGGCTGTTAGAGTTACCTAAGGATGAAATGCTTATAAAAAGCCAAAGGAGGAAGCCCAAGCTGTGGAGATCTGAAGGCAACAATAGAGGGTAGCAGGTAGTAGAGACGGAAAGAGGAGACTGAATGTGATCTCTCTTAGCCACCACATGACACTGTTCTACTGCATTGTGGATTGGTTTGGCAACAAAACATTCGTATGTATGCACGAATCTAGTACCGAGTAAGAAATTTCCTTTTGAGTCTGCTGAATTTTTGGCTAAATTAACGAACCCCCTAGGTTAGTATGTGTTAGTTGATAAAGTCTGTAAAAATTGTCCTTCGATGATTCGGGGTTACAACTTTTTGGCCGATTTAATGCTACTATCCTTTAATGAGGTTGACGCGATTTTAGGGATGGATTGGTTGACTCTGCATGACGCTGTAGTGAACTGCAGACGAAAGCTTACTGTATTAAAATGTAAAAACGATGAAAAGCTTCAGATTGGATTAAATAGTTTGGATAGTATGTCTAATATTATTTTGACTATCTCAGCATAGAAATATGTTAGAAAAGGCTGTGAAGCGTATCTTGCTTATATATTTGATTCTAGAATTTCTAAGTTGAAACTAGAATCGATTCCAGCTGCATGTGAATATTCAGATGTGTTTCCAAAAGAGTTACTCAGAATACAACCAATCAGAAAGGTTGAATTTACTATTGAGTTAGTGCTGGGAACATCTCCGATATCGATAGCTCCTTATAGAATGGCACTTACAGATTTGAAAGAGCTGAAAGTGCAGTTGCAAGATTTTACAAATAGAGAAGCCGTTATAGATTGGAAGCCTCCGAGAAATGTATCTAAAGTTATAAGTTTTTTGGGTTTAACCAGATATTACAGAAGAGTCGTTAAGGGATTCTCGATGATTGCTACATCGTTGATGAGACTATTGCAAAAAGATGTTAAGTTTGAGTGGTCTAAGAAATGTTAGCAAAACTTCAATCAGTTGAAAGCATTGTTAACTGAGGCACCAGTGTTAGTTCAGCTAGAGTCGGGTAAAGAATTTGTAATTTATAGTGATGCATCATTAAATAATTTAGGCTGTGTTTTAATCCAAGAGGGAAAGGTGATAGCGTATGCCTTTAAATAGTTGAAACTGCACAGAAAGAATTATCCAACACATGATTTAGAGCTTACAACAATTGTATTTGCTTTGAAGATTTTGCGACACCATTTGTACAAAAAAAATATCATATCTTCACAGAACATAAAAGTCTGAAGTACTTAATGTCGCAAAATGATTTTAATTTGAGACAGCGTAGATGACTCGAGTTATTAAAAGACTACGATTTGATCATTGATTATCATTTGAGAAAGGCTAATGTTGTTGCCGATGCTTTGAGTAGAAAGTCTCTGTTTGTTTTTGTAGCTTTGAACACGCGGTTGACGTTGATTGATGATGATTCTATTTTAGCTGAGTTGAAAGCTAGATCTATGTTTTTACAGCAAATTAACAAAGCTCAGAAATGTGAATCTGATAGCTAAATGAAAATGGATTGAGATGACTCCTAATTTAGACTTTCAGATTGCATCTGATGATAGTTTGTAATTTAAAGGGAAGATTTGCGTTCTGAGAAATTCTAATCTCGTTCAAAAGATTTTATAGGAAGCTCACAGTAGTAGCTTGTCTATTCATCTTAGTAGCAATAAAATGTAAGGTGATTTGAAACAAATGTACTGGTAGCCAAGTATGAAACGTG
Source organism: Gossypium hirsutum (assembly GCF_007990345.1). Taxonomy (NCBI): domain Eukaryota; kingdom Viridiplantae; phylum Streptophyta; class Magnoliopsida; order Malvales; family Malvaceae; genus Gossypium; species Gossypium hirsutum. The sequence continues at coordinate 91,746,699 of NC_053426.1, forward strand.
AGATCTCAGAGTTCATATTGAGATGTTTAGTTTGTCAGCAGGTTAAAGCTAAACATCAAGTACCTTTTGGTTTGCTATAGCTAGTGATGATTCTAAAGTGGAAATGGGAATGTGTCACGATGGATTTCGTGTCGGGGCTACCTTTATCTCTGAGAAAGAAAGATGTGGTTTGGGTTGTTGTTGACTGTTTGACGAAATCTGTTCATTTTATTCCATTGCGTACATATTATTCACTCCAGAGATTAGCCGAATTATATGTTGCTGAGATTGTTAGATTGCATGTGGTGCCAATTTCTATTATTTCTGATAGGGATTCGCAGTTTACATCTCGATTCTGGAGTAAGTTACAAGAGGCTTTAGGTACTCGTTTCCATTTCAGCATCACCTTTCATCCACAATCCGATGGTCAGTCTGAGTGAGTGATTCAGATACTCGATGATATGCTTCAATGCTATGTTATAGAGTTTGAAGCTAACTGGGAGAGACTCCCACAGTTAGTGGAATTCACATCCAATAACAGTCATCAATCGAACATAAAGATGACACTATACAAAGCTTTATATTGTCTAAAGTGTCGAACTCCATTGTATTGGACTGAGCTCAGTGAGAAGAAGCTTCACAAGGTTGATTTTATATGAGAAAAAAAAGAAAATGTTAAAGTGATACGAGACAGTTTGAAAGTAGCTTTAGATCGACAAAAATCTTATGCAGATTTGAAAAGAAAAGACATTGAATTTCAAGTCAGCAATAAAGTGTTTTTGAAAGTATCACACTGGAAGAAAGTTTTTCGATTCGGTGGTAAAGGAAAACTAAGTTTGTGGTTTATTGGGTCGTATGAGATTATTGAAAGAATCAGACCAGTAGATTATAGATTAGCTTTGCCGTCAAAATTAAAAAAGATTCGTAATGATTTTCACGTGTCAATGTTACGACGGTATCTATCAGATCTATCACACATAATTTCACATGTTGATGTTGATATTCGGCTAGATATGACATACAGTGAAGAATCGATCATAATTTTAGCTCAAGAGGTTAAAGAATTGATAAATATAAGCATTGCTTTAGTAAAACTTCTTTGGCTATGACACGGTACTGAAGAAGCTACCTGAAAGCCGGAAGAAGCTATGAAAGTACAATACCCGAACCTCTTTTCTGGTAAGATTTTTTAGGACGAAAATTCTTTTAGGGGGAGAGTTGTAACAACTCATTTTTAATGAAATCAGAATAGTGGTTTCGGGACCACAAATTCAATGTAAAAAAATTATTTTATTATTTTAAGGTCAACGGTATGCTAGTAGTGTCGTATAAAGATTTCGTTACGAAATTTTAACGTTTCCATGCTTAATTTCGTGAAAAGGACTCAACCGTAAAAGGTGCAAAAGTATAGTTCTAGTAGCTAAAAATATCAAACAGCTATGGAAATTTAAATTTAAATTTAAAGGACTTAAATGGTAATTAGACCATTATTATATTTAGTGGACAAAGATGGACATGAAATTGATGTTTTAAGTAGTTTAAGTTAAAGGTTAATAAAGTAAATTAATGAATAAATGAAGTAAAAATAATGTAAAAGAAGGTATCATCTTCTTAGATGAGAAACACCATCAAAAATAGAAGAACAAAAACCATTTTAAGGCTTTGAATATTTAGCTACTTCTCCTTGCTTGCATGAAGTGGTTTTTGTCCCGTTTTTAAAGATTTCTATGTTTTTGAAGTCGTTGTAGCTTAATCTAGCTAGCCCTGGTGACTAATTTGCAAAATTTTAAAGGTCATGAGTTTTCTTTCATGATTTATGAATTTTGATGAAAAATTATGAGTCTTTGTTGTTAAATAAACAACTTTTGTAAAGAGATTTTTGATGAATTTATCAATTAGGGACTTATTTGTAAAAATAGTATAATACCATGATCAATTTATGAAATGATAATTTGTTTGGGTTGATATGAGTCCTTAGGTAAATCAGCTAGCATGTTATGTGGATGAAATTGCATAAATTTCCATTTACGAGCTTAATGACTAAATTGTAAAGAAGTTAAAATATTTAGAGCAAAAGTGTAAGTTTGCAAAAGTATGAACTTTGGACTAAGCTGAATAGTATGTGTATTAAATAGATTGAAATTGCTTATTTAGATCTAGATAAACCTTGTACAAATCTAGATCGAGGAAAAGTTTAAGCTTCGGATTAGTTATCTTATTTCGACATACTTAAAATTGAGGTAAGTTCATACGCTAAATAACGTTGTAATGTTATTTTGATATTTATGTATTGTGCTATATATCATGTTATGAGATGATGGAAATCCAATGATGTATGACAACTATTGAGCCCCGCTTGAACCTTAGGAATATATAGGATACAAATGACATGTGATTAGGGTTACCATGTTTCAGGTGCTGGTCCTGAATTTTCTACCCATGGTTGATTTTTGACTTTTGTTGTGGATACTCATTAGCTTGTGTGAACGGCATCGTGTAGCTACATTCCGATTGTCAGCTTATGTGAGTAGACCTATTTATGACTCGAGTGAGCAATGATGTAAAGGAAAAAGGAAATGAATGTTTTCAACCATATGCTTAACACACTTTGTGTGAGCTTCCCGCGTATCCAATATTATTCTAAGTGGTTTAACGGGCATGTAAAGGGAAGGATCGGTAAGTGTTCCGATCGACTATATTATGAACTTATGGAAAGGTATGAACTTTTAATGATCAAAGTATGTATAACTATACTTATGAAAGGTGTGAATTCAATTGTACCATGTTCATGAACTCTATCTTACCATGTGATGATTTTGTTAAGTTATGTATTAAAGCACTAACTTGTGTTGTTGATGATGCTTAGGCTTGTGCCAAGCTTATGTTGGATTGATTCATGTTTAATTTATAAGGTTATGCATTGAAATGGTAAGCAATGTTCATGATTTACAAACTTACTAAGCATTATATGCTTACGTAGTTTTCTTTCTTATGTTTTATAGATTATTGAAAGCTCGATCGGTTTGGAAGCTCGTCAGAGACCTATCACACTATCCAATGATTATACCAGTAGATTTTAATTTTTTGGTCAAGGTTATAATGTCATGTATAGGTGAACTTGTGTTTAATGATTTAGTTGTTTTTGGCATGTATAAATGTTATTATGGTTGAAGTACTTATGGTATTTTGATGCATTGATGGTTGGTGTTATTATGGTCAAGATGATGCATGTTTTGAATAACCAATTTTGCATGTGATGGTGTAGTTTCAATGTGGTCAATTATGGTATAATTTGCTATGCAATTAATCAAGACATGTATAGATGAATATGGCCAAATATGTATAAGATTAGGTATATGTGCTTGATTGTGATTGAGGTGCCTATATGGCATATTGGTTGGAAGGATAAATAGTCTATTGAATTGGTCTTATTATGCATGTTTTGGTATGTTTGGTACCTTGATTATATGTGCATATTACTTATAGGAACATGCTTGAATGGTTGAAAGAAATGGCTTGATTTTGGCCAATTTCTTGTCCACACGGCCTAAGACACGGACACGTGTCTCAATCATGTGTGACACATGATCCTGTGTCCCCTATAGGTTTTAAAGGTTACGAGTCAAGTAGTTACATGGCCTAGCACACGGCCTGGCACATGGGGGTGTCAGGCTATTTCGAAAGTTACATGGTCTGGTACACGAGCGTGTGGCTTGGCCGTGTGACCTAAGTCAAAGAGTTACACGGGCACAGACATTGGCTGAAACACGGTTGTGTGTCCTTATTTTGAATGTTACATGGCTTGAGACATAGGCATGTGTCTCAACCGTGTGAGTCATAACGCCGTGTGACCCCTGCAGTTTGAATTTTTCTAACTTTATCCTCAATTTTTCAAATGTTCTCATTTAGTCCTAGATCGTTTCTAAAGTGATTCTAAGGCCTCAAAGGCTTGATTAAGGGACAATGTGTATGTGTATGATTAGATTATTCTATGATTATTGTAATGTTTGGAAATGATTGTTTTAGGTTACATTTTTATGGTAATGCTCCGTAACCTTGTTCCGGCAACGGATACGGGTTAAGGGTGTTACACGCAACATGTTTGTCATAGCAGTCTTAGTTATTTATTTATTCACTTGCATTTTATTCATGTAAATATATTAGTAATTATCATTGCATTTTTACTCTTGCTTTGCCTTAGCATTTTCCAATGTTAGTCAGTATAAAACTCATATTTATTATTTTAATTTACCACTGTGTACTTAACTCGACTTTCCTATAACATTAATCATTATCATAAATTGACCATTTCTATACCTAACCTGATCCCTGTGAAGACGATCTCACTTATCACTTTATTACTTGATTAGACGTGTCTACTTGCGGAATTTGCATATCATATTCACACGCGAAAATTGACTACATAAAATTACATAAAATTGACTACATAAATTTGCATATCATTCATTTGCCTACCACATTTTAGCGATGCATGATAGAAATATTTACTGATATGGTTGAAAATTTGTTGAGGTTTTCATAGATGATTATTCTGTTTTTGGTAATACTTACGATGTTTGTTTGAGTAATTTTGCTAAGGTAATTAAAAGATACGATGAGACAAATCTTGTTCTTAACTGGGAGAATTGTCATTTTATGGTTAAGGAAGGAATTGTCTTAGAGCATAAAATTTCCAAAAGAGGAATTGAGGTTGATAAAAAAAAGGTGGAAGTGATTGAAAAATGACCACCTCCAATTAATGTGAAAGGATTTCAGAGTTTCTTAGGCCATGTCAAATTTTACTGAAGGTTTATAAAAGACTTTTCCAAAATTTCTAAGCCTTTGTGTTTGCTATTAAAGAAAGATATTATTTTTGAGCTTGAAAAAACTACTTGGAAGCTTTTAAAGAGTTGAAAAGTCAGTTAATCTTAGCTCAATAATTGTTACACATTATTGGAACTCACGTTTTAAGTTGATGTGTGATGCGAGCAATTTTACTGCTAGAGCTGTGATGGGTTAAATAAGAAACAAAATATTTCACCCTATCTACTATGTAAGCAGAACCTTGATAGGAGCCTAGCTTAATTACATGGTAATTGAAAAAGAACTTTTTTCTATAGTTTTTTCTTTTGACAAGTTTTGTCATATCTTATAGGTGCCAAAGTTACAATTTTTACTGATCATGTGGTCATTAAATACTTACTCACAAAGAAAGATGCAAAACCGAGGTTAATTTGATGAATACTTTTACTCCAAGAATTTGACCTTGAGATCCAAGATAAAAAAAAAGTATTGAAAATGAAGTAGTTGATCATCTGTCAAGATTGGAACAAAATGAGGTAAGTTATGCACTTGTTCCAATTAATAAAAATTTTCTAGATGCGCATATCTTTGGGGTAAGTTGAATTCATGAAATACCTTAGTTTTTAGATTATACATATTATTTAGCATGTGAAATTATTCCTCGAGAAATGACATACCAATAAAGGAAATAATTCCTTCATGATAGTCAATATTATTTCTGGGAGGATCTATTGTTGTTTAAACAATGTGCAGATAACATAATCAGGAAGTGTGTAGCTAGAAGTAAAATTGATGAGATCTTATACCACTGCCATTCATCTCCAAGTGGGGGACACTTTGGTGGTTCACACACTACAACAAAGATTTACAAGTAGGATTCTTTTAGCCTACAGTGTTTAAGGATGTGTATGCATATGTGAAAAATTGTGATAGATTCCAAAGGATCAGAAACATATCAAGGAGGAACGAGATGCCCTTGACAAACATTTTAAAGGTAGAATTATTTTCCATAGGGGACATCAACTTTCTAGGCCCTTTCCTTCTTTATATGGCAACAAGTATATCCTCGTGGTCGTCGACTACGTATCCAAGTGGGTTGAAGCCGAGGCATACCCAACGAATGATGCTAAGGTAGGCATGCGATTCCTACATAAGCATATGTTTATACGGTTTGGGACTCCGAGAGCTATAATTAGTGATGAAGGATCGCACTTTATAAACAAATGGCTTAAGTGGTTGCTTGGCAAGTACGATGTGAAACACAAAATTGCTGCTGCCTATCACCAACAATCAAATGGGCAAGTTGAACAGGTAAACTGTGAGATCAGAGGAATCCTTGAGAAGGTGGTATTACCTAATAGGAAAGATTGGTCTTGAAGACTCGATAATGCTCTATGGGCCTATCAAACTACTTTTAAGACATTGTTAGGAATGGATCCTTAAAGGTTAGCCTTTGGAAAGGTGTGTCATTTGCCGCTTGAGTTGGAGAATAAAGCTCACTGGGCTTTGTAGCAATTAAATTTGGATCTTAAGCAAATCTTTGAGAGAAGGATGTTATAGCTTGATGAGTTAGAGGAGTTGAGGTTATTTTCATACAAGAATGCCAAGATGTATAAAGAAAAGACTAAAAGATAGCATGATAACCATATACAACCTCGTGAATTTAGAGAAGGACAAAAAGTGTTGTTTTTTAATTCAAGGCTAAGGTTATTTTCAGGAAAACTCAAATTCCGATGGAAAGGACCCTATATCATCCACAGAGCTTATATATATGGAGCTGTAGAACTATACAACAACAATAGAGGTACGTTTAAAGTTAATGTTTAACGTCTCAAACATTATTTTGATGGGGTTGAGCAAAATGAAACCTCGTTCAATTTAAAAGACCCTTAATTAATATATTAAATCTGTCTAAGGAGATTGGAACTTAGTGTGACAATTTATGACCCCTCCAACCTTTCTTGGGATATTAATTTAATGTAATTTTCCAAGAAGAAAAATTCTAAGTAAGCTAAAAGAAAATTTTAAGTTTAATTTTAATTTTTATTTTGCAAATTTTTATTTACGTTTAATAAGAGGTTCAATTTGGCCCAAATATTGATCAGCTTATTTTTGTAATTTAGTTTAATTTTTTAGTACAGTAAATAATTACAATTTGGGCTCGAGGTCCAAAACAAAGAAGAGGATAAATTTACCCACTAGATGTCGTCTCTAGGGTTCAAAAAACCTTAATTTTGTCGCTACTTTTCCCTTCCATCCTTACCTTGCCACCCAATCAACCCTTATGGCTAAATTTTTGCTACAAATTTGCCCTAATCCATCATTATATAAACCCTTTCATACCTTTATAAAATTCACAACACCTAAGAATTAGCTTTCACCCTAATTTTCTTCTCTTAGCCACCGGCCTTAAGTTCCCAAGAGCCTCTCCCCAATTTTCTTTCTTTGCCGCAAGTCTCACTTGCCACCACCGCAAAGCCTTCACTGAAACAAAGCCTTTGCCGTCACAATCCCGACGCTGTCATAACATTGTCGTTGCCACAATTCTATCGCTGTTGTAACTTTAACCAACACACCTTGTTGATTTCTTTTTTTTTTCATTTGCGGATACTTTGCCTATTTATCAGGAAAAATCACCATGTCTTGCAAAAAAAAACTAGATCTTCCAAGACTTCTACCAAGAATCCAATTATGGTTCAAGATGAGGAAGCAAGGAAAAGATTTGATTCTATTTTCAAGAATAAACCCATGATACCGGAAAAAAGTTTTAATTTGGATAGCAATGACAAGATGATCATGCCATTATCACTTCGAAAGACGATTAATGCTTTAAATTGGGGGCAATTTTGTGATGCACAATCAATGCTTGATGAAGACTTAGTATGGAAGTTCTATGCCAACTTGACCGTGCCAGATGTTAATGAAGTTCTTGTTTGTAAGAAGAAGGTACCTATTACTTCTAAGTCTATTAATGATTTGTTTAACTTACCTGATGTTGAAGAAGATGAATACTCTACAATGATAACAAATATCAATTGAGATTTTCTTCAACAACTTCTTAATGTGGTTACAAATTCGGGATCCCAATGGATTATAAAAAAGTATGGTAGTCATTCTTGCCGAAGGGAATTTTTAAATCTACTGGCTAAGGTATGGTTTTACTTTATTCAATATAGCTTCTTGCCTATCTCACATAGTTCCACCATCTCAATGAAATGAATGCTTTTGTTGTATACGATTATGATAAAAAGGTCTATCAATATTGGGAGACTTATTCTTAAGGAGATTAAAGATTGTGCAAGGATAAAGGCAAGAAGTGCCTACATTCCACCATTGATTACTTCACTTTGCTTAAGGGCCCAAGTAAGATTGAAAGCAAAATTGAAAGCAAAATTGAAGGACCATTATGTTCAAGGTTGCATAACAAGGCATGACCTTGAAAGGTTAGTGGAGAATATTGGGTTTTTGAACCAGTTCAAGCAAATGAGCTAAATGAACCAGAATCAGTTAGGTCATCAACCAAATCTGAACAGGAAGTTGACTGAGTTGATGAGATAATTGAAGCAGAAACTGTGGAGGAACCAAAAAGCTCTGAATCGAGGGTAGAGCCTAATGTTGCTGAACCAATGGACCAAAGTTTTAATCCTGAGTTGACCATTCCTAGTTCCACAAATGCTATGAACAAATCAAAATTTTTAGCCATGATAGATATGTGGAAATTCATGCACAACCAATAACAAGATTACTGGAGATATGCAAAAGCTAGAAATGATACCTTACAAAATACTTTTAAGAATATCTCTAACACTTTTGTTCCTGAGTTCCCAGATTATATATTCGAGACATGGAAAGAGGAGATTGTGGGATCAATTGCGACAGAGAAGGGAAAAGGAAAAAGATATGAAGGATGATGCAAATAAAAAGGGGGAATTTTTTGTCCTTAGTATTTATTTTTAGACGTTTATTTTTATTACTTAGCTAGTATTTTGCTTTCGTATAATAAATAAGATATTGAAAGCATGAATGGAATGAACTCAATGCCTCTTCATTAGAAAAAAATGAAGTGTTATGGTAACAGGAATGAACATGCCTAGGATGGATTGTTGAAAAGGACTTGGTAGTTAACCAGTCCTTATGACTCACTTCTCTTTCTTACAACCCTACCTGGTGTTCAGTTTTCATTCATTACTTTGTTTTTGCAATGAGGACATTGCTTCTTTTTGAAGGGGGAGTAAGGCAATATTTCTATAAATTTTTAAAATTTTCAAGTATGTTTCAATCTTTTCATATATGTATGCCAAAATAAGATTATGTTTAGAGAAGATTTTTGGTCATAAGTTAGTTTAAATCTGAGCATGATTTATGACTTTATCCAAGTTTTTTTATGTTATCTTGAGTTATGGAATATTTGTATGTTCTTAGATCTTATATAATCATTTTCCATGAAAGTAAACTCCCTTAGAAACAGACATGCATGAAGGTTTAAGTTCTTAAAATTGACTTAGTAACTTTCCTGAGGTGAAATCCTACGAGTCATAAGAATCTAAACATGATTTAGGCACATTTTCTTTGGATTGTTTGAGTTTTTCAAGCCTACCATATAAATTTTGACCCTTGAAACATTAATTTGTGCCTTAAGCTATTTACCTATATTATAAGTCATGCTATCATATTTTTAAAACTTATATTATTTTTGCACATATCTTAGCTATACTTGTCTTGGTGAGCAAAGATTGATGAAAAATTCAAAACGATGTACATGTTCTTCGTATGTTTAAAAACAAAGCTCTATTCAAATGTCAAGAAAAAAATAGTAAAAATAAATACTCAAAGTATTGAGAAACATTGATGGCCATATGCTTCAAAATTAAGTTTGGAGGGTAAAACCCATTAGCTGGAAGGGAGTACCTCAAATTGATCCAAGACAAAAACAGGGTTAAGATTATTGAACCTAAAAATTCACTTCTCTTTATCCCTACCTTAAACCTAACCCGATTACAACCTTATAAAAGACCTTTTGAATTAGATGATTATGCTGACTACATTAGTGAGAGGAATTGCTAAGTTCAACATTTGAGGGCCATTACATTAGACCTTGTGATTTCTTTAATTGATTGATAAGGAAACTTTGGTCAAATGGTGAATGTTATGTATGATCTTGAAAAGCATGCACTCTATGACTTACGTTAGCATTTTTCCACACTTAGAATAAAATTTTAAAATGATGTTTGCATATGAGCGACTTATCAATAAAAAGAGTTTGTGAACATGATTTTGTGCAAAGATTGCTACTGCTTAAACTTATTGTAAAAAATTACATTAGTAAAAGTTTTGCTTTATATGAAACATTACTCGGGACGAGCAATGGATTAAGTTTGGGGGTGTGTAAACTATAAATTATATAGGGTTTTTCTAGTCATTTTTACCACCTTTTTACTTAATAATAATACTAATCCCGAGTATTTGTTAATTAATTAAGTGGATTTTGTTTACATTTCGATGATTAGCATGAATTTATAAAAAAAATTGCAAATATAAGCTTTATTGTATTAATTTTGTGCATAATTTAAATTATTTCATGTTAATTATTAATGTGTTATATTTTATTATGCAGGGAACCATGGAGATGATATAATATGGAGCTTATTATGAAGTTGCATGAACATGAGTTATTTATTTCCTATGTTGGGTGACAAAACCATGCTAAATGGGTCATCAAGATGTTACTTTGACCCAGTGAAAAAGATGATACATGATAGACAGGTATGACAAGATTAGTGGGTCATGAAACTGTCCAACAATGGGGAGTTAAGCCCAAATTCAGCACAAGCATATTGGGCAACCAAGAATCAACTTTTGAGACAATTATTTGTAGGTCCTTATATTTGGAGAATCATTGGAAATTAGCACACAAATATTTCCCTTGAACCCATCCAACCCATGCCAAAATTTAGCATGATTCTATGCTCAAATCAAGAAACCACTATCCACGTACTTCCACTATATATGGCCGAACAAGAAAAGGAGAAAATGGGGGGATTCTAATCCCTATTTTTAGTAAAATCTACCATCTGCTTCAACTATAAATACCCCCACTCATTCCCTCATCCATTCATCCCTTACTCATTTCCTCATTTCTCATTTCATAAGCATTTTTCCTCTCATTCTTTCCTCGTAACAACCTGATTTAGGGCCTAGTCAGAATAGTGGTTTTGAGACCACGAATTTGACGTAGTAAAACTTGTTTTTATTACATTTTTATGGTCTATAGTTTTATGGAATGATTCTGTGAAAATTTCATTTGAAAATTTTGATGTTTGAGCACTCAATTTAGCAAAAAGGACTAAAATTTTAAAAGTACAAAAGTTGAGTTCAACATGCTAGAAGTGTCTAATTGTTATGAAATTTTAAATTGAAGGTCATTTGATGGTAATTAGACCATTTGTTAAGTTAGTAGACAAAAATGGACATAAAGTAAGAAATTTTATGTTTTAAGTTTGGGGCATTTTGGTCATTTGGTTAATAAATGAATTAAAAATCAAATTAAAAGCCAATTTTTGTCCATCTTCTTCCCGTGGCCGAAATTCTCAAGAGGGAACCATAGATAGGGTTTGTTTATCTTCCAATCTTGATTATCAAGAGAAACGAGGTTGGGACCTAGATCGGGGGAAAAATAAGATGTTTGACAAGTAGGTCCTATTCTTACTATTTTTGTACCGAGGTAAGGTCTTATGTAAATAATGCATTGTTTTAATTATATTTAAATAATTTACTATTGTATGAATTATGATTGACCATTGAGTGTGTTCGACAAAGTTACGACAAGAGTGAAATCCTAGTTGAACCTTAGGAATAGATAGGATACAAATGTCATGACATTAGGGTTACTAAGACCATGTGTAAGACCATATCTGGGATATGGCATCAATATGAGACTTCGTGTAAGACCATATCTGGGATATGGAATTGATGTAAGTTTTCATGTAAGACCATAGTTGGGCTAATGGCATCGATACGAGATTACATGTAAGACCATATCTGGGATATGGCATTGGTATGGTACCGTGTGTACAGAACTCCCGAGTATCCTTTAGTATTCCAAGTGGTTCAATGGGTAATTTAATGAGTATGTCAAAGATGAATTGTGTGTAAATCCAATTCGAGATGACTCAGGTATGTACAGAAAACTCATACATGATGAGCTCATTATGTGATGAACCTCGGTAAGGTTATGATTGAGTAAGTTACGATTATAAGATCTTAATAATATTTATGCCAACTATCACCATGTTAATTGTATGTTAAATGTAGGTTTATGATGCCTATTATTTGCATGGAACTTTCTAAGCCATATAGCTTACTCCCATTTTCTTTCCCTTCTCTTATAGTGTCACCAAGCTAGCTTGGGGAACGAAGACTGTCGGAGATCCACTCACATTATCAACTGATTATTTTGGGTACCTATGAATTTGACATTTTGAGTTATGGCATGTATAAGGACTTGGTTATTTTGTTATGTGTCATAATTGAATGGGCTTAATGTATTGGCCTATATTGGTTGATAATTCATTTTGTACATGGCCATTGAAATTGGCTAACATTGGTTTAAGTATATATGCATATGATAAGGTTTTTCATTGATGTGGAAATTTGCATGGTTTAAGTTGATAAGTATGTGATCTTTATATATGGTAAATGGTAGCAAGTATATAATGTGTGGATGTCTTGATTTTTGCTGAAATGGTTAAATGTAATTGTTTGGATTGGTGTTATATGTTGTTGTGTAGTGATGTGCATGGAAGGTTGACAAAATGGCCTGGTAAATAGCTTTATTTTTGTCCACACGGGTAGACACACGGGCATGTGTCTAGGCCGTTGTGACACATGGCTTGCGTTATGGGCATGTGTTCTAGCCGTGTGTCCCCTGCACCTTAATTGTTGCAAAACAGAATGCTCAGAATTGAGCACATAGGCAGAGAAACGAGTGTGTGTCTCAGCCGTATGGATGACACGAACTCAGGCACGGGTGTGTGCCCCAGGCGTGTAAAGCATGCACCTATTTTATGAAAAAATTATGAAAATTAAATCGACCACATGGCTTAGCACGCAGGCATGTGACTTCCCGTGTGACTTCAATTTGTTCTTGGGTGACAAATAGAGAGTTACACGGGTTAGGGAAATAGGCGTGTGCGACCACACGGCTTGCCCACACAGGTATGTCCCTAGCCACATGGGCGCGTGGCTCTTAAAACATGAAAAATTTTCTACGTGTTGTGAAATTTTCTAAAATTCTCGGTTTAGTCCCTAATAGCTTCCAATGTATGTTCTGGACCTCGTAGGTCCATTTTAGGGACAATATGAATGTACATGAAAAGTTTTAAATTTGGATAGAAATTTACGTCTCGGTTTTGTATGTTTGCTTCTGTATAAGTCCGATAATGCCTCATACCCTATTCCGATGTTGGATATGGATAAGGGGTGTTACATTCCTCTCCTCATTCCCACGCATAACATCCCATTTCCCTTAGCTAGCAAAACCTTGAGAAGATCATCTCTTGGCCGACCACCTTGAGGAGCCATTAGCAAAGGAGCAACACACGGATAGAAGGAGAACATCTGTAACACCTCTAACCTGTATCCGTCGTCGAAATAGGATTTCAGAGCATTACGAAAACTTTCAGAACATTTTACAGATAATTCTTATAATTTACTATTCATTTACCGATGTCATTCAAAATGTCCCTTAATTGGACCCTCGAGGTCCAATACGAGCATTAGAATCGAGTCGGGACTTAATCGGGACCTCTAAAACTTTTACGCGAAATTACAAAATTTTTCCAAGGTGTAGGGCTCACACGCCCATGTAGTCCAAGGGACACGCCCATGCTGTAGGCCGTGTTTGAGCCTGTGTAACTCTCTGACTTGCACATATGGCCATGTCACACGCCTATGTGCTAGGCCCTATGGTTAATTAATTCAATTCAAAATTGGGTATAAGTTTCACACGGCCAAGACACATGCCTGTGTTCTAGGTTGTGTCTTGGCCATGTGGCACACACGGTTGAGACACACGCCCCTGTCTCTGCCCATGTGCTCAATTCTGAGCATTCTATTTCTCAAAATTAAAGTGTAGGGGACACACGACCTAACCACATGCTTATGCTACCAGGCCGTGTGTCACACACGGTCTAGAGACACGTCCGTGTGTCTACCTGTGTGGACAAAATAAAGCCATTTCTAGCTTCATTTCTCACCCAAAATTGTACCCAAAACCTGCACTAGAAACACACATCCAATACCAACCAATCCAAGCATTTAACTTAGAGAATTCCATGATTCATCACGGCATACCATTACATACCAAAATTTCATTTTTATGTTTTTATGCTTGAGAGATATTATATCGGGATTACCTGTCCGGGCTAAATCCTTTCTATAACAAGGTCAATGGTATTACTCGTCCGAGCTAAATCCCATCCGTAACAAATGCAAGACCTTATTAGTTTCAGGAAAGCGCATATAATCATCAGAATTCAACATTCAATCGAGACTTAACCCCTTTATCACCATTTCAAGCATGTATCAAATTTTCCATCTTAGTATACAAGTAAAGCACATTAATATAAATCACATTACATACAAACACTACATTTAATTAACATAATTACATGCTCGATTAAGTTACACAAACTTACTTCGACACTTGTTCGCGTTAGAAATCTACTAATCCGAAACCTTTTCTTTTCTTTGATTTAGCCTCGAGTTTGTGTTATCCGAATCTATATAAATAAATTTAGTCGTCAATTTCACATATTTCATAATTATTTGGACTCAATTTACGTCCTACGAAAAATTACCATTTTGCCCCTAACTTTTTTACAAATTTTGATTTCATCCCCAGGCGCAAATTACTCCCTATTCCAAGCTAACCAAAGCCCATTACAAAATTTACAGCACATGTACTCATAAAATTTTAGAATTTTTTATCAAATTTTACAACTTTTCATTTTAGTCTTTAAATCTTGTTTTTATAAAAAATCACTTTGTAAAAGTTGTTTATCTATCAATCATATTTCATTTTCTACAATAAATTTCTAATTTCTAGCATATACATCCATGAACCATTTTTCATACCTTGATAACTTTTCAAATTAATCCCTCAAATAGAGAGATTAAGATATCCAGTTTCAAAAACATCAAAATTACTAAAAACGGGACAAGAAACTTACCTAATTAGGCCTTGAAAGTTTATTTTCTCTCACCTAGGGTTTCCATGTGTTTTAGGTTCAAGATCACATAAAATAAGATGATTTCTTTTATCATCTTTTTAATTCATTAAGTATTTTTCAATTTCCAATTTAGTCCTTGCCCTTTTTCTATATTTCCATGGATGAGTCACCAAGAAAAATCTAAATTCTTCTTTAATGGTCTAATTACCATATAAGGACCTCTAGATTTGAATTCCATATCTATTTAATCCTTATAGCTACTAGATTTCAACTTTTGCATTTTATGCGATTTAGTCCTTCTCGTAATTAAACACTCAATCGATAAAATTTTTGAATAAAAAATTTTCACACGACCTGTCTATCATAATATGGACCACATAATGAAATAAAAATAAACTTTATTTTCGGATCGAATTTTTGGTCTCGAAACCACTGTTCGGATTTCACTGAAAAATAGGTTATTACAACATCTTTAATCAAAGTCATGAGACTGCTGATTCGACAGAGTTTATTCTTCCTTTACTTTGTTATTTGTATTTTAATCATGTTTGCAATGTGCTTTGTTATCTTATCATCAACAATGGAAGCTTAAATCTATTTATCTAGGATGATTGCATTGATTCAATGAAGTTTCTTTAAGTCATGTTTGTAGTGTTTGTGCCTCAGTCGGTCATGTTTTTAATTAAAATCAAGTGTGTACTTCATTCATACATGGTTGCATGCATTAGAATTAGCTAAGCGATCCTGACCAAATGACGGCTAGTGGACACAATTATTGAAATGTTCATGCTTAATTTAGTTCCCGACCTGATTAAATTGAAGGTTCATAATAAATTTAACGAGCTTTATTATCTTGCATAGTTTTTAGGTTTATGTGATTAAATTGTTTCAAACTTGACCCGTCCCTGTTACTTCACATGAATTCTAAGAAACCCTTAATTTAATATGATCACTAAAATTCATGTTTTACTAAGTAAAAGATTCAAAGAGGACTTAATTTGGTTTCAAAACTCATGAATGATGGAGTTGCCATGGAATGTTTTTCGAACACTATTAAACATGATGAAAATGAACTAAGTTGAAATGTAATAGCACGTTTTTAGTGAAATCAAAATAGTGGTTTTGGGACCACAAATTCAAGGTCTAAATTTTTTATTATTATTTTATGGTCTACAACATGATAGCAATACCGTATAAAAATTTTGTTAAGAAATTTTACAGTTTACATGCTCAATTTGATAAAAAGGACTAAATCATGTAAAGTGCAAAAACTGAGTTATAATAGCTAAAGATATTAAATGGCTATAGAACTTAAAAGTAGAGGTCTTTATATGGTAAATAGCCCATTAATGAGTTAGTGGAAGATATTGGTTTGGCATTATTGAAATTTGGTTGAAATTAAAAGGTTAATTAGGTAAATTAGTTAATAATGATATAATAACTAAAACAAATTAAAAGTTATCATCTTTAATTTATTTTTCCACCTAAACATTCAAAGAGAAGAAGCCATTTTTGGGGCCTATATTCAGCTAAGCTTTCATTTTCCAATTAGGTATGATTTTTGTCTTGTTTTTAATAATTTCTATGTTTCAGGGATCGTTTTAACCTTAATCTAGCTAGCCCGGGGACTAATTTGTAAAAATGTTAAAGTATTAGGGCTTTTTAATTGATGACCATGCTTGAGTTTTGATGTTTAATGATAGAAAATGAATGGTTGTTGGATAAACAACTTTTGTTAAGGAATTTTTAGTGAAATTGTCAAATAGGGATTAAATTAAAAATTGTGATAAATACATGGTTAAATTTGTAAATATGTGAAATATGTGGGCTGATATAAGCATGTATATAGTTCGACTAGGCTTGGGTAGGGGTAAAATTGAATGAATTTCATTTTACGAGCCTAGGGACAAAATTGCAAAGAATTAAAAGTACAAGGGAAAATTTGTAATTTTGCCAAAATTACATGTTGGACTAAATTAAATGTGAAATCTATTGAATTGGGTTAAATTTAAATCATACGTCGTACGGAGTTAGATCGAGGCAAAGAGAAACTCTTGGATTAGTCGCCTCTGTATCTACATACCCTCGTCGAGGTAAGTTCGTGCAATTAAATTGTACATTTATATGTTTTAAATTAAATTATATGTTTGTGAATTGTGCAATTGCCATGAATGAATACCAATTGCATATCTGATGATGTATAAGAATTACCAAGTCCAGTTTGAACCTTAGGAATTTGTAGGATACAAATGGCATGTCATTAGGGTTACCGATTCTCAACTCTAGAGAGCTTATCGATATTCAGATCGTATGAGCTTACAATTATTTGGCTTGGAGGAGCTTACCATTTACAGCTCATAAGAGCATACCATTCAAAGCTCGTATGAGCATACATGTACAGGAATTGATGGATTACAGTTCAGTACACCTTATGTGTGCTACCCAAGTATCCAACAATATTCTAAATGGTTTAATAGGCACAGTTCTGTTACGAGAATATATGAGTTCGATATGAACTACTATAGGTATTTACATGAAGTACATGGAAATGATGTTACATGATATATTGATATATGAAATGTATGATACATGTATATGAAATTTGAATAATGGTTGAGTTCATCCATGTGTATTGGATATTATATGTGCTTACATGGCTAACATGTTGGTGAATATGGGTTTAGGCTTTTGGCCAAATTCAGTTGTGATATGCTATGTTTACTTATCTAAATTGTGATTAAATGGTAAGTTAAATTCTATGTTATATGAACTTACTAAGCTTAAATGCTTACTCTGTGTTATTTTTCATGTTTTATAGTTATTCGGAAGCTTGTTCAGGTTGGAAGCTTGTCAGAGTTATATCACACTATCTATCGGCTCTTTTGGTACTTTCAATTGTTTCATTTCAGTTATAATGGCATGTCTAGGTTATTCCGGCTAATGTTGGCCTATGTGTGATGTTGTGGTTGTGGCCTTATGCTTTGGCTTGTGTTTTGGTATATTTTTCTATGTATATATAAATTGCCTTATCATGTTTGACATGTGGTTTGGTATGGTTAATATGTGAATTGATTTATGTTTGATGGATGAAAATTAAATGGTACTTGAATATGCATATGGATATGTATTATAATTTGGAGTGATTTAATGCTTGTTGTGGAAAGTACATATGTATAAAGATCTTAGTTTTGAATGGTTTGTATTAGTGCCTTTAGTGCACAAGTTACAAGTGATTTATATGACCATTTGATGCTAGAGATCAAGTACATAAATGGTACTAAATGGTATGTGTAACGCCCCTATCCTTAACTGTTACCGGAATAGGTAAGGAGCATCACCGGATGGACAGAACATTTCAGAAAAATATAGAATCACAGATACTATATAACAATGATACTTAGGTATTCATCAACAATTCATCTATTAAGAAGGTCTACGAAACCTAAAACATACATTTAAGAAAAGTCTGGACTAAATCAAACACATTCAGAATTTTCAAAACTTAACCAAATCTTTCAAAATTGTTAAAGTCACACGCCCGTATGACTAAGCCGTGTGACACACACGGGCACCAGACCCGACCATGTGATCCAATCGTGCCAAAAAGATGTCCTATATTGACTTTTTCACACGACCAACAGACACGGCCATGTGCCATGGCCGTGTGGTACTTAGCTAGATACTGACTTAAGCCCACGGCCATATGACACGCTCGTGTCCCCTGACCGTGTGGCACAATGCAGGCATGGTTTAAGCCAATTTTTCCACCCCTTTTTGGGTTCAATCCTACAAGCAATAATATACATCAATCAAACCAAAATTTCAACCAATTCTATGTTCAAAATGGCCAAATCACATTAGAACATAGCACATTACAAACATACAACAAAACTATGCACAAACTTATCATTTGTTAGCCAACTCTCTTTGCCTAACATATATATAATTCAAAACTTACATACTTAGATATTCTAGCTTATACATGCCATACTTTAAAATTTACACTTTCAAAAGTACCAAAATGAGTTCGATAGTGTGGTGACGATCCTCGACTATCCCTGAGCCTTTAGTAGCTACGATAACTATAAAACAGACAGGAATCACACAGAGTAAGCTACAAGGAGCTTAGTAAGCCAAATACAATTGGTCTAACTACTAAAGCTTATAAGTACAATTCAACCATAAAGATTCATAACTATTTCATAGAATAATTCATAAACTCAACCATGCTCCTTTGTTGTCTTATATGTCGTGCCTCATTTCCGAATTCCATACATATTTCACAGAGACTGAGTCTTTTATATTAAAAAATTTAATAGAATACAAATGTACCTGTATAGGTTATACATTTCATATAATCATTCTCATATTTCGTACTCTATCACCAAACAGTTCAGATACGTATCAATACTCACAAACAAGTACAATGCCGACGTCCCTGACCTAGTCTTACATGTAATGCAATATCGATGCCTCTGTCCCAGATAGGGTCTTACACAAAATCAGATACGATTTCGATGTCCTAGACATGGTCTTATACGTAAATATCAATCGAGGCTTTTGTCACAGACACGGTCTTACACGATATCTCAAATAGATGTCAACGTTCCTTTAGAAGCATACAAAGCTTTTCGGATACAAACATATTAACAGAATTTACTCAAAATGTATTCATCAGGCTCTCAAGGCCATCCAATACAAATTAAAGTTTGTATATGTAGAATTTAATCAGTTTAACACGTAATTGTAATTTGACTTACCTTGTACGGATTTCGGACGGAACGAGTCGACTATTCAACTACTTTGGACTTCCTTCGATCTAAGACTAATTTTCTTTGTTCTTGATCTAATACAATTCAAATTCAACCATTCAATCATTCATTTCACTCAAAATAATCCATGAACACATATTTAGCGCACTTTTCATTTTAGCCCTTACATTTTCACACTTTGACAATTTAATCCATTTTTCACAAAATCACAAATATGCAAAATTTGCCAAGACAATAGCTTGGACGAATATACATGGCTTCCATACCAGCCCAAGTAACATAATTAATTTACAATTTAGTCCTTCAAAACCTCAATTTCACAAATTAGTCCAAATAGCTCTATTTCATCAAAATTCAAAGACAAAACTTATAAATCATCTACCAAGCATTTATAATTCATCCAAAAACATAAAAAAACTCATGATATCAATAATGGAATTTCATGAAATCTTTAACAGAAATAGAAATTCAGACATGGGTTTTGAAGAACACAAAGCAACGATCACAGAAACGTAAAAATCATCAAAAACCGAACAAAATAGACAAACCTATTCACTCATGCAATGGCCACATACCTTGAAGCTTCAATGGCTTCCTTTTTCTTCTAATTTTTGGCAAAGATGAAGCATAATGGAAATATTTTATGCTTTGGTTTTATTATAATATACATTAATAACCCATTTACCTAACCACCATTTAAAAATAACCATATTAACCATTATGCCAAACAATATATTCCACTATCATATAATTGGATTTATTTCATCATAAGGACCTTACCTTTTGTGACAGCCCTAATTTGACCCTAGTCGAAAAGTGGTTTCGGGACCACAAAACCGAGTTTTTAAAAATAATTAACTGTTAAATTCTATGCCTCTTATATGTGTAAATGCATTTCTGAAAATCTCATGCTTTGATTTTGTCAATTGTATGTGAAAATTTTAAATAGGACTTAAGTGAGACATTTGTGAAATGTGATGGGTAATTTTTAAGGTGATCTATCTATGCATGTTATTAAAAAGGTGGACTTGCATGTCAATTTAGCAAATTCTTTTAAATAGTGGCCGGCCATGTTACTGTTCAAAACATATTATATTTATTTTATGTTAATATTTTAGATTACAAAAAAAAGAAATAATGAATAAAGAAAAGTAAAATATTGATTAGTGGGAGGAGAAACCAAAGTTAGTCCATGTTTGCTCCTCCATTGCCGTATCTAGAAGAAGGAAAGATTTGAGAAATTCGGCTATGGTGGTTAGCTAAATTAAGGTAAGTTCAATGATAATTCTTGGATTTTTAGCATATTTTGAGTTAGTTATTAAGTTCTTTACTTAACCCATGACCAAATTTAGAATTGTGTGGTGTCTTGAGCATTCGGCCATGGTAGAAAATGAAAGAGGTATATGATTGTTTTCAAGTTTAATGAATAATTTACAAATGGTTGATAATTGAGATAGTTTAAGGTATTTGTAAGTAGTTTAAATGAATGAACAATAATAATATTAAATCATCTTGTGTATTGGTGTAATTGCCGAATTTGAACTAGGAAATTATTGAATAATTTTTGTATTTTAAATGATAGAATAGAGTGAATGCTTGGAATGTGATATGCATGAATTATAAGTTGGATTAAAGGCTGTTATATTGCCTTGTCATTTTCGAAAATGTGCTTTGTCAAAGAAATTGAGTGTTGATGTTTAAGTGATGTAAGTATAGGTATATTCGGCTTGTAATTTTATAAATTTGATATGAGTATTTTGCTTTGTAAATGAGTAATAAGTATGTTATGAATGTTTCTTATATATATGGGTATATACAATGAAATATATTCTTTAAATGATTAGTATATGTATGTGAAATATTATTTTGATATATGAGTTTTGCATTTGAGTGAAAATGTACTAAGTTTAAATATGTCTTCTTGGCTTTGGAAGTGATTAATAATATGTTAGTGACTATATGAGTATTCGGTCAGAATGATGTTTAAGTATGAATGTATTTAGGTGGATGTGCTTATAAGTATAACTTGAGATATAATGGTATTTAGTCATTATAAATAACCATATTTGTAGAATTTATTAAATATATAATTGGTCTTAACATAGATATGCATATAACTATAAAGTTGTTGATGCCTAAGTAAGATGTTTGGTTGTGCATGACTATATATATATATATGCATATGGTGTTTGATAGTTAATCATTAAGTCATATGTACCTCAACCTTATAACATACATGTATTATATTAAATCGCCTATTTGATTAGAAATTAAATGAATTTAATTGTTTTAAATTAAGCTCAAGAGCAAAGAGAATCTAGATCTGATAAGGGAAAGGAGAAAGCAATCGAATAGCCTATTCGCCACTGTTCAAAAATATCCGAGGTAAGTCTTTGAGTAATGAAACTTAGCTTATGATTTGATAAAATCATGGTATATAAGCATAATAAATAAATTGTAACCTATTGGTTCTACTTGAATTACGTAGTGGGATAAATAATTTGTGCATATGACTTGTAGTCGAATGGTTATAGAAATCATGTTGGATAGCGAAACGAAATCATGTTCTTTGTATGTGGCTATTGAGCCGGGAATGGTTGATAAGCACGTTGTGCTTGTGTTCAAGTAATGTAAATGAAATGCTAATGTGTTATGATATATATATGTGTGCATGATAATGGAGAATTATATCCGGGCTAAGTCCCGAAGGCATTCATGCTGGTGTTATATCCGGGCTAAGTCCCGAAGGCATTCGTGCTGGTGTTATATCCGGGCTAAGCCCCGAAAGCATTCGTGCTGGTATTATATCCGGGCTTAAAGTCCGGCATGCTTTGTGGTGGTGATTGGATTTAGGTTTTAAACCTAGCAGACTTAATGTCGATGATTGGAGTAAGATTATGATTTCGAATGTTCATAGTAAACTACCATTGAATATGTCAAATACATTAAGTTGGTCAGGTATGTATTATATACTTTTATATGTTAGATTGATTAGAATTGAATCATGAATGCGAAATGAGAAGTATATGTTAAAATCTCATATGTGTATGTGTGTATTCGGTTATGGCGAAAGGTTATATGAGATTGATTTGGTGATATACATGTTAAATAATATGAATGCAAGAATGGGTAATAAATATGCTTGGGACAGCAGCAGTAACGTGATTTCAGAAAATCACCATAAATTGTGGGAGTTGAGCTAGAAGCTGAATAAATTATGTCATCAAATCTTAATGAGTATAGTTTCTTATAAAAGAAACCATGTGAGCAAAAGAATTGCCAATAATGAGATATTTGAAGTGGCATGGAATAAAGTCAAAATGACTTCGAGGTCCCTTGTTCTGTTTTCAGAAAATCATTATAAATGATACAAAAATGGTTATAAGATAAAAATTATATTCTTAGACTTATTAATGAGTCTAGTTTCAAATAAAAATTATATTCTTAGACTTCTTAATGAGTCTAGTTTCAAATGAAATAAACAATAACATATTTCAAATTCTGTATAATGAGAAATTTGATTCATAGTGAAGAGTGGTCAGAATAGTCAAATAGTGAAACAGGGGAAACTTCAATAAAAATATGGTATTGATTGGTCAAACCAAAAATTCTGAAAATTTGATGAAAGGAAGATATATGAGTCTATTTTCAGGGAAAATTTACGGAACTTGATTTGGAGTTTCTTAGCTCCAGTTATAAATAATTTAGTGACTATTGCTCAGGAAGACAGCTTGTAGTGAATTTGTGATTTTGTTGCAAACATGGTTAAAACTTGTTAATGAGGTTTTTTTTTTTTGAGTTTTCATGATATTATTTGTGATTTCAATATTTGGTTTTAATTGAGTTCAGATTCAAGTGAGGTGAATTTGCTAAATATGCATTATGTTCATGGATACTTGGCCAAAATGGAAATTATCTAGGAATGATTTCTTGAAAATTTGAATAATCGATCTATAAGTAAATTAATTGTTTGCATTGCTTAAAACTTACTAAGCATTGAAGCTTACTCTGTGTTCTCTTTTCCATTTCTTATAGGTTTATACTTTAGCTCGAGTTGGAAGGGCCAGAGATATCATCACACTATCGAGTCTTTATGTGAGTTGAGAAGATTGTATATCATCATGATTTAAGGCATGTACAGGATAGACTATAGGTAGAATGATATTTCGAATTTGTATACATTATAGCCATGCGAAGATGGCTTGCTTATTTTGTTTAGAGAAGCCTTATAATTGAACTAATGTGGTGAAATGTTTTAGTTATAACTTGATAGTAGTTAATTTGTTATTAGATATTCGGTTATGTTTTGATAGTGAGTCATTTGGAAATTTATAAGAGCTCTTAAGGAAAATCAATGAGACATGTTTGCATTGTTGATAATTTATGTCTGGTAAGTATCTTTGACCTTATAGAAGTTCTGTTCAGTCAAGTAATACCTCATAACCTTATTCCGGCAACGGATATGGGTTAGGAGTGTTACATTTAGTGGTATCAGAGCTATGGTTTAGTCAGTTCTCGGACTAACATAGGAAGTGTAAGAGTCTAACTATACATGCCGTAAGTAAAGTTTGGTAGTGTGAGGTCTCCCGGCTCTTATAAATTGTTTTGCTCAGGTAATGATGTGTTCCAACCGAGTTATTATTAATTGATCTGAAGTTGGTATTGAACTGATTGTAATATATATGTGATATGATGGAATTGAAAAGGTATGAAAAGAATTTTATGATATGTGTGCATCAATGTAAAGATATGTATGAGATTGTATAAAGTAAATGGTAATGAAAGATCAAATTGGGTAGAATGCAGGGATTGAGTACGATCGTTCAATAATGAATTGACGGAAAAGACCATGGTTGGACCATGGCAATACATGAGACAGATGAGCTAGTGTAAGACCTATAGGAAATAGGCATCAACATGGGTAGAGCAAAGTTAGTATAAGACCATAGTTGGACTATGGCATCAAGTAAGCGACGTACTCAAAACCGTAAGACGTTTTTCAGTAGGATAAATATTGACAAATGATCAAGACTAAATGTGGAAATTTGATAAGAAATTACTTGGTAATTTGAGTAATAGAAATGAATGTTTGAATCGTGATAATTTCACTTATGTTTTGTTAATACTCACATGAAATAAAGTTGTGTGACAGCCCTAAAGCGACCCTCGTAGGAAAGCGGTTTCGGGACCGCTAAACCGAGTCACCAAATTATTTGAATATGATATTTATTGTCTAAAATAAATGTGTGAAAATTTTAAGCTTCGATTTAGTAAATTGCATGTGAATTTAGTCAATAGGACTTATGTGTGACATTTTTGAAATGTGATAGATCAAAACATAAGGACCTATTAGTGCATGTTGAAAAAGGAGGGACTTGCATGTCAATTTTTCCCCCCATCTAGTAGTGGCCGGCCATGACATTAGGGTGGACAAAGGGTGATGGGCAAAACATGTCATAGACATGTTGTGTTGGTGCATCATGGGAGGAAACAATAAAATAAAGTTAGTAATAAAGAAATGGAAAAAAAAGAAAGAAGGTGTGTGATTGTTTCTCCCCCCTCCCCATTGCCGTGAATGTAAGAAAGAAAACAAAAAAAAGAAAGTGTCCATATTTTTTTTCATTTCTCTTGGCCGAATGTTCTAAGGAAGAAAGGAAACAAGTTGTGTTCTTTGGTTCTTCTTGGCCGGATTGAGAGGAGGAAGGAAGGAGTGAAGCAATCGCTCATCTTAGGTCGATATTAAGGTAAGGAAGTTGATACTAGTTCTTGAAATCCTAGTTGATTTTGAGTGAGATATCAAGTTATTGTTGGTAACCCATGTTGAAATTGTGATTTTGGAATAAGTAAGGTTTTCAGCTATGGAGATTAATAAGGGTGATGGTTGTGTTTCATGCTAAATCTAGATGAACAATGGTAGTTGCTTACATCTTGATGATTATGAGTTTCTTTCTTGATTCTACCTTAGATCCATGCAGTATATTTTTATTTGGTGTTGTTGGAAGTATCGGCCATGGTATATCCATAAGTGTGATTTATGCTTATTGCATGGTAGGTAAGATTTATGTTTTGGATATATGTTTAAATTTGGTTATAATCAAATTTGTGATTCGGCTCTTGCACATATATATATATGATTGCACATGATGTATTGGTATGACCTATATATTATCTCAAGGTATATACTTACACATGATGGTGCTTCGGTTATGGAGTAGATGATGGATGCGTATTGAGTTATAATATGTAATGCATTAGTTAGTAAAATGTATGCCATTTATGTGTGGTATTAAGTATATAATCGGCCTCAACATAGACATGCATATTCAGCCATAGGAAGAAGATTGGTGTTGCATGTATTCGGTTAGAGGCAAGCATATCAATGCTTTTGTCTTGGCTTAGAAAATTCGGCCAAGGGGGAATATTAGCTAAAATGTTGAGTTTGATTCATGATTCCATATATATATGTGACTCTAATGCCTAAAGTATATATGGGCTAAGTACCTTGAGGTTTTCTTTTGATGTTCGAATGAATTGTATTAAATCGCTTGATGTGATTAAAAATGCATATGACCATTGTGTAGTTGAGCTAGAAGGTGGCCATATGACCAATCAAACTCCTTGTCATATTCGGCCATAAGCTATCATAATGAGACTTTAATAAGTTAAATTTGTTTGAATTAGCTCAAGAGCTTAGAGGACCACAGTTGGATAAGGGAAAGGAAAAAGTTATCGAATAGCCGCTGAAAACGTTCGACCACATCCGAGGTAAGTTCTTGAGTAATAGAGCTTAAATTATGATTTGATTAGATCATGTTTTAAGCAAATCAAAATCATGCTCTTTGTGTGTGGCTATTGAGCCGAAATTGCAAGAGTGATAAGTGTCTTGTGTTTGAGTTTTGCTAATGAAAATGAAATACGAATGTGTCATGATTTATTGTTAAATGTGCATGGTTATTCGAATGATATCCGTGCTAAGTCCCGAAGGCTTTGTGCTAAGTGATCATATCCGGACTAAGATCCGAAGGAATTTGTGCGAGTTACTAATTCCGGGCTAAGCCCGAAGGCATTGGTGCGAGTTACTAAATCCGGGTTAAGTCCCGAAGGCATTTGTGCGAGTTACTATAACCGGGCTATGTCCCGAAGGCATTTGAACGAGTAGCTATATCCGGTTAAATTCCGAAGGTACGTGATTCGGGAATGAATGATCTTGCTGTAAAAATTTCAGTTAATACGCTTGTAACATCCCAACATTGAGGTATGTTTCGTATGTGCTTTGAATTAGTTGAGCCCTTACAAATAAGTATTCGCTCAGTTGATAAATGAGCTACCGGCCTTTGGCTAAGTTGATCTTTGTGTATGAATAAAAGGGTTGGTAATGTGAAGTAAGTATGATATTGAAAATTTGTGCGTATGAAATTATCCGTTTAGCTACATGAATGCTATACTTTGGTTGTGTCTAAATTCTTTGCTCAAAACTTACTAAGCATTTAATGCTTACTCCGTTTCTTTGATTCTCTGTTTTCTAGATTTTGGGTTCTTCAGCTATCGGACTCGGGATTTTGAAGTCGAAGTCGCCCACACTATCAAAGCTCCTTTTGGTATACTTTTGGTTGAACTTTGAAATGGCATGTATAGGACTACCCTTTTGTTGTTGGTCATGTACCCTCCGGTTTTGTGTAAATTTGGATAGCCATGCGAAAATGGCTTAAATATACTTTGATCATAGCTTTATAATCGTTTTGTATGTTGTCCATCGAGAGGTATGGAAATGTTGGTAACGGTTAGCCATGGGAATGGTTATTCATGATCATTTTTGGAATATGTATGACAAACTCTAGTTGATCCATGGACGATCATGAAATAGGTAAAGTTTACCTTAAAAATAGATGCTGGCAGCAGCAGTGATGTGGATGTGAAAAATCACTAAAAATAGTAGGAATGGAATTAAATAGTGAATAAATTATTTAATCGAACCTTGATGAATCTATTTTCATAGGAAAGTAACGAAACGTTCATATGAATAGTATATTATGAGATGTTAAAGTTTTCGTGAGACAGAGCCAGAACGGTTTCTAGATCCCCTGATCTGACTTTAGAAATTCATTATAAATTAACCAGAGACATTTAGAAGTCATTCCATATATTTATAGATTCCTCTTTGAGTCTAGTTTCTATAGAAACAAACGGAATCAGTATTGAAGCCCTGTACAGGGAGATATCCAAGTTGTAATGCGCAAAGGTCAGTGTAGTCGATCCCTGTAACATGGGAGACTTTGACTAATAAACTGTACTAATTGGCCCGACCAAAAATTCTAGAAAAAAATTTGTAGATGCATATATGAGTCTAGTTTCAGGTAAAAATCACGAAACTGATTTTTGAGTTGTGAAACTCAAGATATGATTTTTAAGGTGACAGTGACGCAGTTAGCCAGCTTGCCTGGAAAATTTAAAATGGATTGTGCAAAGAAGTGATTTAAGTCTGCAAACCCTTCGTGTCCGACTCCGGCGACGGGCTCGGGTACGGGGTGCTACAAGTTGCATGTGAAACTGAGATATGTGAAAATGTGTTTGTAACAAGATGAAAATAAAATAAAATAAAATAAAATTTGAAATGTTTGAATGAAGCGTTTGAATCAAAGTGTGTAATACTATGATGATGAGTGATGAAAATGCTATAAAGTGAGAATGTTGTCTGACTCTGATGTTTAATAAAAGTATTGCTATTTTGATTGGTTTATAATTGGTATCATCGTATTCCTCTATTTGAGAATTCATTGTAGTATGATCGGAATGAATTCGGGGATAAATTCATATGATGTTATTCTTCTGTTTGTAGTGATTTGCATTCCATCTTATAAAAATGTTGAAGAATGTGTTATTTCTGTTATATAGGAAATTTCAAGGTTATTAATTATAGTCTTCTTCTGGTATTCTCTGAGGAGTTATTTTGATCTCTATTTCTATGTTTTGGGAGATTCTATTCTAGGATTTCTGATACTACATTGTATTTTGGATTTCTGTATTCTGGTTTTCTTTTCATTTTTCTTATATGAATAATCAGATATGGCTCAGTTCTAAAGTGTATATATATATATTTATCTGAAACAATTATGATTATAATGATTATATATTTGGATTTCTCTGATTCTTATGAAAGGAATGGCCATAAATAAGGGTTTGAATGATAGAGAATTCAGCTCAGACCTGTGGATTGGTTTTCACTTATATATCAGTGAATTAAAGACTGAGTGTTATGTTCTTTCGAGTTATGCAGTGATAATGAATTTTGATTAGTTATCTAAAGAGATCTAATAGAATGTATATTTGAAGAGTTACGACATGCACAAAGAAAAGTGGTCTTGAAAAGTTATTATTTGTTAGACAAGACTGATTCAGTTGTGTAGTTTAACTCGGATCATATGTATGATTGAATTTGTTAAAGATTCAGAGACAAATGTTAAAGTTATTATAAAAAGAACTATTCGGCTGATGATTAGAGATGATTGTGGTTGTGTCAGTGTTGCATATTTGACAGTTTCGAGTATTTGAGGGAAAAATTTGAATGTTTCTTGAACCAAGGAATAAAAGTATTGAACGTTAAGGTCTATTCTTCTAGTGAAATTAATAAGTATAAAAGTATATTGAGATGTGATAGTTCAAAATGAGTTCAGAGTAAGAGTTATTCGATTATGGATGTCTGGACATATAAAATTTCTGTTAGTGTTATTATTGTTCTTATATGGAATAGGTATTCAGATGGGTTAAAGGATTTTTATATGAGCTCCGACTGTGAAATGTTTGTTTATCTGAGTTAAAATAAATAATACAGATATATGGATCAGGTGTATAAGTGACTGTGTATTGTAGCGTATTTCAGAACTATATTCAGATGACAAGTTGCTATCTGTCAAAGTTGAAATTTTGTGTATATGGAATAAAACCAATTAGTGATGTTATAGAAGTGGTTATGAGACAGAATTGATATCCAAACCGAATAAAAATTTTATTTGTCTTCTGAAAAAGAAATGTCATTGGGTCATGATCGATCTTTTAACAAGGAAGAATCTGTGTCTTCAGTTTAGTATGTACAAAATTCTGGTCGACAAAGTTGTTGAGATATTCATAATATAGTCTGCCAATGTGATCTATCAGTGTGAATTAAAGTTCAGAGATTGTTGGTAAAAAGAGATACATGTGATGAATGGAAATTTGTGATTCCGAAATTTTTGAAAACATTTTCAGAATGGAAAATATTTTTGTTTATAAGATTTTCGGGGACGAAAATCCTTAAGGGGGGAGAGTTGTGACAGCCCTAATTTGACCCTAGTCGGAAAGTGGTTTTGGGACCACAAAACTGAGTTTTTAAAAATAATTAACTGTTAAATTCTATGCCTCTTATATGTGTAAATGCATTTGTGAAAATCTCATGCTTTGATTTTGTCAATTGTATGTGAAAATTTTAAATAGGACTTCAGTGAGACATTTGTGAAATGTGATGGGTAATTTTTAAGGTGATCTATCTATGCATGTTATTAAAAAGGTGGACTTGCATGTCAATTTAGCAAATTCTTTTAGATAGTGGCCGGCCATGTTATTGATCAAAACATATTATATTTATTTTATGTTAATATTTTAGATTACAAAAAAATAAGAAATAATGAATAAAGAAAAGTAAAATATTGATTAGTGGGAGGAGAAACCAAAGTTAGTCCATGTTTGCTCCTCCATTGCCGTATCTAGAAGAAGGAAAGCTTTGAGAAATTCAGCTATGGTGGTTAACTAAATTAAGGTCAGTTCAATGATAATTCTTGGATTTTTAGCAAATTTTGAGTTAGTTATTAAGTTCTTTACTTAACCCATGACCAAATTTGGAATTGTGTGGTGTCTTGAGCATTCGGCCATGGTAGAAAATGAAAGAGGTATATGATTGTTTTCAAGTTTAATGAATAATTTACAAATGGTTGATAATTGAGATAGTTTAAGGTATTTGTAAGTAGTTTAAATGAATGAACAATAATAATAATAAATCATCTTGTGTATTGGTGTAATTGCTGAATTTGAACTAGGAAATTATTGAATAATTTTTGTATTTTAAATGATAGAATAGAGTGAATGCTTGGAATGTGATATGCATGAATTATAAGTTGGATTAAAGGCTGTTATATTGCCTTGTCATTTTCGAAAATGTGCTTTGTCAAAGAAATTGAGTGTTGATGTTTAAGTGATGTAAGTATAGGTATATTCGGCTTGTAATTTTATAAATGTGATATGAGTATTTTGCTTTGTAAATGAGTAATAAGTATGTTATGAATGGTTCTTATATATATGGGTATATACAATGAAATATATTCTTTAAATGATTAGTATATGGATGTGAAATATTATTTCGATACATGAGTTTTGCATTTGAGTGAAAATGTACTAAGTTTAAATATGTCTTCTTGGCTTTGGAAGTGATTAATAATATGTTAGTGACTATATGAGTATTTGGTCAGAATGATGTTTAAGTACGAATGTATTTAGGTGGATGTGCTTATAAGTATAACTTGAGATATAATGGTATTTAGTCATTATAAACAACCATATTTGTAGAATTTATTAAATATATAATTGGTCTTAACATAGATATGCTTATAACTATAAAGTTGTTGATGCCTAAGTAAGATGTTTGGTTGTGCATGACTAGAGAATATATATATATGCATATGGTGTTTGATAGTTAATCTTATGTCATATGTACCTCAACCTTATAATATACATGTATTATATTAAATCGCCTATTTGATTAGAAATTAAATGAATTTAATTGTTTTAAATTAAGCTCAAGAGCAAAGAAGATCTAGATCTGATAAGGGAAAGGAGAAAACAATCGAATAGCCTATTCGCCACTGTTCAAAAATATCCGAGGTAAGTCTTTGAGTAATGAAACTTAGCTTATGATTTGATAAAATCATGGTATATAAGCATAATAAATAAATTGTGACCTATTGGTTCTACTTGAATTACGTAGCAGGATAAATAATTTGTGCATATGACTTGTAGCCGAATGGTTATAGAAATCATGTTGGATAGCGAAACGAAATCGTGTTCTTTGTATGTGGCTATTGAGCCGAAAGTGGAATGGTTGATAAGTACGTTGTGCTTGTGTTCAAGTAATGTAAATGAAATGCTAATGTGTTATGATATATATATGTGCATGATAATGGAGAATTATATCCGGGGTAAGTTTCGAAGGCATTCGTGCTGGTGTTATATCCAGGCCAAGTCCCGAAGGCATTCGTGCTGGTGTTATATCCAGGCTAAGCCCCGAAGGCATTCGTGCTGGTATTATATCCGGGCTTAAAGTCCAGCATGCTTTGTGGTGGTGATTGGATTTAGGTTTTAAACCTAGCAGACTTAATGCCGATGATTGGAGTAAGATTATGATTTCGAATGTTCGTAGTAAACTACCATTGAATATGTCAAATACATTAAGTTGGTCAGGTATGTATTATATACTTTTATATGTTAGATTGATCGAAATTGAATCATGAATGCGAAATGAGAAGTATATGTTAAAATCTCATATGTGTATGTGTGTATTCGGTTATGGTGAAAGGTTATATGAGATTGATTTGGTGATATACATGTTAAATAATATGAATGCAAGAATGGGTAATAAATATGCTTGGGACAGCAGTAGTAACGTGATTTCGGAAAATCTCCATAAATTGTGGGAGTTGATCTAGAAGCTGAATAAATTATGTCATGAAATCTTAATGAGTCTAGTTTCTTATTAAATAAACCATGTGAGCAAAAGAATTGCCAATAATGAGATATTTGAAGTGGCGTGGAATAGAGTCGAAGTGACTTCAAGGTCCCCTGTTCTGTTTTCAGAAAATCATTATAAATGGTACAAAAATGGTTATAAGATACAAATTATATTCTTAGACTTCTTAATAAGTCTAGTTTCAAATGAAATTAAAGATAACATATATCAAATTCTGTATAATGAGAAATTTGATTCGTAGTGAAGAGTGGTCAGAATAGTCAAATAGTGAAATAGTGGAAACTTCAATAAAAATATGGTATTGATTGGTCAAACAAAAAATTCTTAAAATTTTATGGATGGAAGATATATGAGTCTATTTCCATGGAAAATTTACGGTAGTTTATTTGGAGTTTCTTAGCTCCAGTTATAAATAATTTAGTGACTGTTGCTCAGGAAGACAACTTGTAGTGAATTTGTGATTTTGTTGCAAACATGGCTAAAACTTGTTAATGAGATGTTTTTTTTTTGTTTGAGTTTTCATGATCTTATTTGTGATTTCAATATTTGGTTTTAATTGAGTTCAGATTCAAGTGAGGTGAATTTGCTAAATATGCATTATGTTCATGGATACTTGGCCAAAATGGCAATTATCTAGGAATGATTTCTTGAAAATTTGAATAATCGATCTATAAGTAAATTAATTGTTTGCATTGCTTAAAACTTACTAAGTATTGAAGCTTACTCCGTGTTCTCTTTTCCATTTCTTATAGGTTTATACTTTAGCTCGAGTTGGAAGGGTCGGAGATATCATCACACTATCGAGTCTTTATGTGAGTTGAGAAGATTGTATATCATCATGGTTTAAGGCATGTATAGGATAGACTATAGGTAGAATGATATTTCGACTTTGTATACATTATAGCCATGCGAAGATGGCTTGCTCATTTTGTTTAGAGAAGCCTTATAATTGAACTAATGTGGTGAAATGTTTTAGTTATAACTTGATAGTATTTAATTTGTTATTAGATATTCGGTTATGTTTTGATAGTGAGTCATTTGGAAATTTATAAGAGCTCTTATGGAAAATCAATGAGACATGTTTGCATTGTTGATAATTTATGTCTGGTAAGTATCTTTGACCTTATAGAAGTTCTGTTCAGTCAAGTAATACCTCATAACCTTATTCCGGCAACGGATACGGGTTAGGAGTGTTACACCTTTAATGAGCCAAAACAAATAGGCCCTTTTAACAAACAACAGACAACTTTTACACTTTACTCGATTTAATCCTTTTTCATAATTAAGCACAGAAACAGAAAAATTAAATCACAGAAATTTCATAGACATAAATTCACATATCACAAACACAGAAAATAATATTAAAATATTTTTTGGACTCGGATTTGTGGTCTCGAAACCACTATTCCGACTAGGGTCAAAACTAGACTGTTGCAATTCTTCCCCCTTAAGGATTTTTTTCCCCGAAAATCTTACCATTAAACAGATTTGGATATTGTTGTTTCATAACATCTTCAGACTCCCACGTGGCCTCTTCAACACCGTGTTGATGCCACATCACTTTAACCAATGGAATTTTCTTGTTTCGCAACTCTTTAACCTCACGAGCTAAAATACGGATCGACTTTTCTTTGTAAGTCATATCGGACTGAATTTCAATCTCAGACGGTGAAATTACATACGAAGGATCAGATCTGTATCGTCGAAGCATTGATACGTGAAACGCATAATGAATGTTTTCTAACTCAGATGGTAGCCTCAATCTATAAGCAACCGCCCCAACTTGTTCTATGATTTCATATGGTTCGATGAACCTCGGACTCAACTTGCCCTTTTTGCCAAATTGGAACAGTTTTTTCCACGGAGGTACTTTCAAAAACACTTTATGACCGATTTCAAATTCGATATCTTTTCGTTTTAAATCCGCATAAGATTTCTAACGATCAGAGGCAGCTTTCAGACTATCTCGGATTAGTTTGACCTTCTGTTCAGTTTCTTTTATCAGATCAATACCGTAAATCTTATTCTCACTGAGTTCAGTCCAGTATAACAGAGTTCTACACTTTTTACAGTATAAGGCTTCGTACGGTGCCATTTTAATGCTCGATTGAAAGCTATTATTATAAGTGAATTCAATCAAAGGTAGACATTGTTCCCATGCACCTCCGAACTCAAGAATGCAACATCTTAACATATCCTCGAGTATCTGAATAATCTGTTCAGATTTGACCATCAGTTTGCGGACGAAAAACAGTGCTAAGATGCAATTTAGTACCCAGATCATCTTGGAACTTCTTCCAAAATCGCAATGTAAATCTCGGTCTCTATCTAACACTATCGACATTGGCACACCATGTAATCTCACAATATCAGAAATATATAACTCAGCCAATTTATTGAGTGAGAAATTAGATCGTACTGGAATAAAATAAGCTGGCTTCGTTAATCTGTCAACTACAACCCAGATCAAATCTTTCTTTCTCGAAGACAAGGGAAAACCCGAAACAAAATCCATAGCCACTTGATCCCATTTCCATTCCGAAATCATAGTTTGTTGTTATAACCCAGATGGCACTTGGTGTTCAGCTTTAACTTGCTGACATATGAAACATTTAGAAACAAAATCAGATATATCTCTTTTCATTCCGGACCACCAATAATGCTTCTTCAGATCATTATACATTTTCGTACTCCCCGGATGTACAGAAAATCTACTACTGCGAGCTTCAC
Source organism: Gossypium hirsutum (assembly GCF_007990345.1). Taxonomy (NCBI): domain Eukaryota; kingdom Viridiplantae; phylum Streptophyta; class Magnoliopsida; order Malvales; family Malvaceae; genus Gossypium; species Gossypium hirsutum. The sequence continues at coordinate 91,781,981 of NC_053426.1, forward strand.
TCAAAATCATTTAAATCATCTCCAAATTTCTCGGAATACAAAGTTTATTTTTGAATCTCAGACAGTCATCAACATCTATTTGGAATTCAGGATCAGAATCAGAATTACATTGAGTTCGTTTAACTAGAATTTCATTATCCCTCTTCTGAGCTTCGCAGATCTGTTGTAAGAACAAAGGTCTCGCATTTAATTCAGCTAAAACTAAACCATCCTCAGACAGAACTAAATGAGCATCCATCGCACTCAAAGTAAATAATGATTTTCGACTCAAAGCATCAGCAACAACATTTGCTTTTCCTGGGTGATAAGCAATCACAAGTTCGTAGTCTTTTAGCAGTTCTAACCATCTTCTCTATCGTAGATTCAAGTCTTTTTGCATCTGTAACACTCCAAACCCAGCCTAGGCGTTACGACTGGATCCGACGTGCCATATCAGAAACGTTAAAAACATTTTTCCATTCTAAGTTCAGAAAATCGTACTTGATGTTCAAAGGATTAATTCATTAAGGGTTAAAGTGAATGGAAGCTGTGCACCAGGTAGGAAACCGGAAAAGGAGGTGAGTCCATCGGACTGCTTAAGTACCAAGCTCTTTTGGATCCAATCCTAGACATGCACACCGCCATTGCCACACTCTAACATCGCATATATTTTTAGGTTACCATTGAAATTATGTCTATTTTAGAATAAAACGTATTTAAGTTTGTAAAACGTTATCATAACAGAAGCCTTGTTTGTAATCGTGTTACTTCGAAATCAGTTTATGTTTTTGGAAAACAAACCCTAGATCTAGCCCATTTTGATAGTGAACATAATTTAAGGTCATCATGATAAGTTATAAATCAAAACCCAATTAAAAATAATCATAAGCGGCCTTATTACATAACAAAACCCAAATCACCAAAGTAAACAAAATTGAAGTCCAAATCACCAGAAGAAATCGATATTGCAGAACGAGTGGCCACTCCGAATCCCTCGCAGCTCCAAGCCCACTGTGGCTGGGGATTACCTGCATTGATGAAAATAGGGGATGAGTTTGGGGAAACTCAGTGTGTAAAATTAACCCAACCATAGCCCATATCAGCTCAAACCACAGAAACAGAATAAATTGGCCTTAGCCCAGAACAGAATACAGAATTAAGCCCATAGGCCCATAACAGATCAGATCAGATATTTCATGTATATGCAAAACCCAACACATAACCAACCACATACACCCCCTTACCAACTTTTCACTGTCTCCCCACCCAACCGCTACACGCCACAGAATTATGCAGCATGGCTGCCAGAACAGATAATGTGACAGAGTCACCAGATACAGATAATCGTGGCAGAGCCACCAGAATAGAAATATGTGGTAGAGCCACCAGATCAGATAATTGTGGCATAGCCACCAGGACGCTTCCTCCAAAATATAACCCATGTCCCCATGTAACAAATATTCTTTCACGGCATACATCATACAGATTTAAATCAACATGCTTTTCAGACAAAATTAACCCTAGGGGCATATTGGTCATTTACACCTAGGGGTATCATGGTAATTTTCCATACATAAGGGTATCGTAGTAATTTAGCTACTTTTAGGGTTTTCATGCATATCCTATCCATTTACGTACTATCAGAATACTTACCGCGCATACTTACCAAATTGAGCCCGTTGGCCCATGAACCCGATTTTTGGCCCATTAAGCCCAAGTTATCAAAATGCACGAAATCGCACGTACCGCAGTTTATTACCTTCAGAATACCAAACATACAAACCCAACTATCTTACGAGCATTCGCACACTCGCAATTTCCCAAAATACCAACTTTTTGGCATTTCGGCTTTTCGGCTTTTGCCGATCTAGTCTATGAGAGGGTGTCAGTTACACACCTGTTTTATGACGATTCGCTGACGAGATTCACGCACGAACTGCCTACAATTATAATACTACCACGTTAATCTTACTACCGAAACAAACTACATATTAACTTCTTACCATATTCGGCCAACAACACCTTAGGCCTTAGCGTTCCTACCTTTGCCGAAAATAGTGTCTCAATCCAGATCCGTTCGCTCCACTTGTCCAAGCCCTTGATCAACATCCTCTTAATCACACTATTACCAAAATAATACTATTATCACAACCCCTTAGGGCTACAAGTCCAAAAAAATGACAACCTCCCTAACCTTTTAGGGATTCCGGCTTTTCTTAAAATATGCAAGATAGACAAAGTTGGAAAGACTTACAACCGATTCTTCTAGTCAACGTTCCCCCTTAGTTCCTACTTGATTCTGATACAGTTCTAAGCCCTCAAACGATAACAAAATTCAAGCCCTCAGTGATCTCAGTATTCAGCTATGTCCCTAGGATAGTGTGGGAGTTTCGGCTTTTTTCAAAAGTGTAGAGAAAGATAAAATATGAGGGTTTTTACTTGTGGTATTGTCGACAGAAACCTGGGGTTTAGAGGTTGAGAGAATCGGCCAAAGATGATGAGAAAAATAAGAGATTTGGCTAGGGAAAAATCGGTACAAAAGGAGTCAAGTTTTCGAGATTCCGGGATTTGAGGCAATCGGCTATAGTCTTAAAAATAATGGAAGGAAAGTGGTATAAAGTAGGGTGGCTGAAGGATTCGGCTATGGGGAAAAGAACAAGAAAAGAATAAGTGGATGGAGAGAAGAGAAAAAGAAAAGAATAAGAGAATGGTCAGGAAACGGCACGACTTACCACTAATGTCGAATTTATACTGGCACTAGCCCTAGCCGAAATTCTCATGCTAAAGTCCCTTGGCCGGCCACCTCTTGTTCCTTGATCAGCTCCTAGATTTCCTCCCTTATCTGCCCTTAAATCCTATCCCTTATCAACTCCTAAATCCTATCCTGACAGACTTTCACTTCAGTTCCACTGCTTACCATTTCTGAACATAAAAATAATAATTCCCTTAATATGTTGTCATTGTGACTTGAACCTCAGCTCTCCCTGGCATCCACACGCCACTTTTATAGCCTTGCCAGTGGCGTCATATGCCACTTTGCCACTTTCTTCCTTATGTCTTATTTTACCCAAATAATATTTAAGACCCCTGTTAACTAGAACCCCTTTTTCTTATGGAATTAAAATTAATTAAAACTACCGGGTTTTACCTTAAGCTTGGGCCTTCTAGAGGCCCACTAACGTACTTAATCCTACGACAAACAAACAGGACACAGAATTTTCAAATTTTTCCAACATTTTTAAAATTCCCGAAAATTGGGGCGTTACAACTCTACCCTCCTTAAAGAAATTTCGTCCTCGAAATTTTCCTGGTCCGAACAGATGAGGGTATTGTTGCTGCATCGCCTCCTCTGGCTCCCAAGTAGCTTCCTCTCTGCCATGATTATGCCAAAGCACCTTTACTAATGGGATAGATTTCCTTCTCAGAATCTTAACATCTCAATCCAAAATTTGCACAGGCTTCTCCTCAAAAGTCAAATCAGTTTGCACCTCAATTTCTGCAACCGGCACGACATGAGTAGGGTCAGAACGATAACGCCTTAACATGGAGACATGGAAAACATCATGAATCCTTTCCAACTCTGGAGGTAATTCCAACTGATAAGCTACTGGGCCTACTCGCTTCAAAAACCTGATAAGGCCTAATGAACCGCGGACTCAACTTGCCTTTCTTACCAAACCTCAATATCTTCTTCCAAGGAGAAACCTTTAAAAAGACCATATCCCCTACTGAGTACTCAATCTCCTTACGCTTCAAATCTGCATATGATTTTTGCCTATCAGATGCTTCTTTCAAACGGTCCCTAATTATTCTGACCTTAGCCTCAGTATCAGCCACCAATTCCGGTCCAAGAACTTGTCGCTCTCCTAGCTCTGTCCAATAAATAGGTGTACGACACCTTCGACCATACAGTGCTTCATACGGTGCCATTCGAATACTCGCTTGATAACTGTTATTGTACGCAAATTCTGCCAACTGTAAGTAGTCCTTCCAACTACCTCAAAAGTCAATCACGTATCCCCTTAACATGTCCTCCAGAATCTGAATGACCCTTTCCGACTGACCATCAGTTTGGGGATGGAAAGCCGTACTGAAGTTCAACCACGTCCCTAATGCCTCATGCAACATTTGCCAAAACTGAGATGTGAATCTGGGATCCCGGTCAGAGATAATCAAAACTGGGACTCCATGAAGTCGCACAATCTCCGCCACATACAGTTTGGCTAACTTTTGAAGTGAAAAGTCGGTACGTACTGGTATGAAATGGGTCGATTTGGTCAACCTATCCACAACCACCCATACCGAGTCTTTCTTTGATGGTGTCAACGGCAACCCACTCACAAAGTCCATGGTTACCCTCTCCCACTTCCAAAGTGGTATCTTTACCGGCTGCAACAGTCTAGAAGGTAATTGATGCTCAGCTTTCACTTGTTGGCACGTCAAACATTTTCCTACAAACTCCGTCACTTCTCGCTTAAGTCCAGGCCACCAGTACAATTCCTGCAAGTCGTGATACAACTTATTCCTTCCAGGATGCATGGCACATAGTCCCCCATGTGCTTCCTTCAATATTGTCTGCCTCAAGTCAGAGTCCTTCGGAACACAAATTCTTCCTCGGAAACACAGAACTCCATGACCATTTAAACCGAAATCAGAAGTTTTCCCTTCCTTAACTTGTTGAAAACGAGCGACCAAAGACTCATCTTCCAACTGCTTTTCCTTAATCTGGTCCACCCAGGTTGGCCTTACTTACAATTCAACCAACAAACTACCATCATCATACAAACTCAAACGAGCAAACATTGCTCTCAGATCAGATACGGTTCTACGACTCAAAGCATCGACTACCACATTAGCCTTTCCTGGGTGATACTCGATTGAATAGTCATAATCCTTAAGCAACTCAATCCATCTCTTTTGCCTAAGGTTCAGCTCCTTCTGAGTCAACAAATACTTAAGACTCTTATGCTGTGTATATAATACACCTTTTGCCGTACAAGTAATGTCTCCAAATCTTAAGTGCAAAGACCACTGCTGCTAATTCCAAATTATGAGTAGGATAGTTCCCCTCGTGAGGCTTAAGCTGTCGTGACGCATATGCAACCACCTTACCCTCCTGCATTAACACACAGCCCAAACTTACATGTGATGCGTCGCTGTACACAGTAAAATCCTTCCCAGACTCCGGCTGAATTAACACAGGTGCTTCAGTCAAAACTTTTTTCAACTTTTCAAAAGCTTCCTGCTGGGTCTCAGTCCATACAAATGGTACCCCTTTCCTTATGAGTTTAGTCAGAGGTGCAGCCAACACCGAAAAACCTTCCACAAACCTTCTGTAGTATCCTGCCAATCCCAGGAAACTCCGTATCTCCGATACTGACCTAGGCGGCTTCCACTCCAAAATTGCTTCAATTTTTCGAGGATCCACCTTAATCCCCTCAGCAGGGACCACATGTCCTAACAAAGTTACCTCCCTCAACCAGAATTCACACTTGCTAAACTTTGCATAAAGTTCCTTCTCCCTTAACACTTGTAGCACTATACGGAGATGCTCATCATGCTTTGCTTCCGTTTTAGAATATACCAGAATATCGTCAATAAAGACGACTACGAATTGATCCAGAAATGGTTGAAACACCCGATTCATCATATCCATAAATGCCGCAGGAGCGTTCGTCAGCCCAAATGGCATAACCAAAAATTCGTAATGACCATACCGAGTCCTGAATGTCGTCTTATGGATATCCGTCTCCTTGACCCTTAACTGATGATATCCAGATCTAAGGTCGATCTTAGAAAATATAGAAGCCCCCTTAAACTGGTCAAACAGATTGTCAATCCTTGGCAGTGGATACTTATTCTTAATTGTCAGTTTGTTCAACTGGCGATAATCAATGCACATCCGCATTGTACCATCCTTTTTCTTCACGAATAACACCGGTCCCCATGGAGACACGCTTGGCCTAATAAAGCCCCTATCCAACAACTCTTCAATTTGTGCCTTTAGCTCCACTAACTCCTTCGGTGCCATCCTATACGGTGCGATAGACACTGGCGCCGTTCCGGGCAACAAGTTGATTCCAAACTCCACTTCTCGGTTTGGAGGTAATCCCGGAAGCTCCTCCGGAAAAACATCTTGAAACTCCTTTACGGTCCTGACCTTATCCACTGCAATCCCTTCTCTTCCGACTGGCTTACGAATGCCAAATAGGCCTCACAACCTTTTCGAATCCACTTTTCAGCCCTCAATACCGGCACCACATTAGACAAATAATCCCTTCGCTCACCTATTATCATAACCTCCTCACCCTCCGTGGTCCTTAACACCATTCGTTTTGCAACACAATCCAAAGTCGCCCTATGCTTAACAAGCCAGTCCATTCCCAGAATGAGGTCAAACTCTCCGAACGGCAACTCTATCAGATCTCCAGGAAAAACCTTGCTTTGAGTTTCTAAGGGTATATTCCTATACAGTTTGTCTACCCTAACCGAGTGACCTAAAAGACTTAACACAGATACCCCACTCACAATCTTCTCAGAGTGCACACCCAACGACCCAGATATGGCACATGCAACATAGGAATGAGTAGATCCAATATCCACTAAAGCAGTGTATGGCATGCCAGAAACTAAAAACGTACCAGTTATGACGTTAGGTGCGTCGCCCTCCTCTCGACGACAAGCCGCATACACCAACGTTGGCTGTCGAGCCTCAGCATTTTCGGCACCCCTGCAAGGCGCCCCTCGACCTTGACCATTTCCATTTCCATTTCCATTTCCGCCCCTACCTTGTCCACGTCCTCTCGGTGGTTGTGGTCCACCTCTCGTGGGTTGAACAACCCTCTGTACAGCAACCTGAGCCTGATCAGCTCTCTGTGGACAGTCCTTAACTCTATGCTCCATAGATCCGTATCAGAAACAAGCACCGGAACATTTCCTACACTCACCCAAATGTACCTTTCCACAGTCTCCACAAATTGGCGGTCTAACCATATTCACCGGAGCTGCTCGAATTGGCTCCTCCACTCTCGCCCTTTTGACATTCTTATTTGCTCCACCCGAAGGTCCAAAATCCCTTCGGAAACGATTCCGATCTTTCTCATGGTTCTGCCTCTCAGTACACTTTACCTCCTCAGCTATGTTAGCTTTTTCCACCAGAATCGCGAAATCCCTCTCACTCTGCGGAGCAATCAGTACCTTAAGGTCATCTCTGAGTCCATCCTCAAAGCGAACGCTACGCTCATACTCCGTAGCGACTATCCCCACAGCATACCAGCTCAGCCTCAGAAACTCAGCCTCATACTCAGCAACAGTTTTACATCCTTGGACCAGATTCAGGAATTCCTTCCTGCGGGCATCCACATAACTTGCCCCGATGTACTTTTCTTTAAAGGCTGTCTTAAACAGCTACCAAGTAACCCTATCAGCTGGGGTTCCATCCCTCACGGTGAGCCACCACTCATAAGCCTCATCTCGCAGCAGCGATACGGCCCCTTTCAGCTTTTGCTCCACCGAGCAGTCCAAGTTATCCATAATTCGTTCTGTGGCCTCCAACCAATATTCCGCCACGTTCGGGGCTACACTAGATACGCCCCTAAAGATCTCCGCTCCGTTAGCTCAGAGCCGTTCAGAAATCGATCCTCGAATTTCGTTGCCCGAACTTGCCCCGGCAACCCTTTCAGGAACTCGAAGCATAGCCTGCGACAGGGCGTCATCCCCGGCACCACGATCATGAGACTCCACTTCTGTTGCTGATGGTACCGGTGCATCTGCCGACGGCATATGTCCCGAAGATGAAGATACCGCTCGAGCCCTTCCTCGGCCACGTCCACGGCCTCTTCCACGAGTGGCTCTTGTACTCATATCGTATTATCTGATTATGAATTTTGTGCATAAATATCATTCCAATGTTTATTACAGATGTTTTATTATTCAGATAGTAATTCAGAGTTGGTTTTCGCAGAATCGATGTCTAGCTACAGTTTCAGTCTTTTAGCAAGCTTTTCTAGGATTTCAGTAGCATCCTATCTAGAGTATTCTAGTAAAGTTTCAGTACAGACAGATAATTCAGAATATATTCAGAATACTTACAGGCTTGGGCCGGAGATTCGGAATGCCACCTTCAGAAGTCCAGATTTTAAAAACCAATTTTTTTTTGAAATTTTTGTTTTTGTAAACCCATTCCACAGCCGAGTTGTTGCTACTTGCCTCTGATACCACTAAATGTAACACACCAAACCCAGCCTAGACGTTATGACCGGATCCGACGTGCCACATTAGAAACGTTAAAAACATTTTTCCGTTCTAAGTTCAGAAAATCGTACTTCATGTTCAAAGGATTAATTCATTAAAGGTTAAAGTGAATGGAAGCTGTGCACCAGGTAGGAAACCAGAAAAGGAGGTGAGTCCATCGGACTACTTAAGTACCAAGCTCTTTCGGATCCAATCTTAGACATGCACACCGCCATTGCCACACTCTAACATCGCGTATATTTTTAGGTTACCATTGAAATTATGTCTATTTTAGAATAAAACGTATTTAAGTTTGTAAAACTTTATCATAGCAGAAGCCTTGTTTGTAATCGTGTTACTTCGAAATCAGTTTATGTTTTTGGAAAACGAACCCTAGATCTAGCCCATTTTGATAGTTAACATAATTTAAGGTCATCATGATAAGTTATAAATCAAAACCCAATTAAAAATAATCATAAGCGGCCTTATTACATAACAAAACCCAAATCATCAAAGTAAAGAAAATTGAAGTCCAAATCACCAGAAGAAATCGATATTGCAGAACGAGTGGCCACTCCGAATCCTTCGCAGCTCCAAGCCCACTATGGCTGGGGATTACCTGCATTGATGAAAATAGGGGATGAGTTTGGGGAAACTCAATGTGTAAAATTAACCCAACCATAACCCATATCAGCTCAAACCACAGAAACAGAATAAATTGGCCTTAGCCCAGAACAGAATACAGAATTAAGCCCATAGGCCCATAACAGATCAGATCAGATATTTCATGTATATGCAAAACCCAACACATAACCAACCACATACACCCCCTTACCAACTTTTCACCGTCTCCCCACCCAACCGCTACACGCCACAGAATTATGCAGCATGGCTGCCAGAACAGATAATGTGACAGAGTCACCAGATACAGATAATCGTGGCAGAGCCACCAAAATAGAAATATGTGGCAGAGCCACCAGGACGCTTCCTCCAAAATATAACCCATGTCCCCATGCAACAAATATTCTTTCATAGCATACATCATACAGATTTAAATCATCATGCTTTTTAGACAAAATTAACCCTAGGGGCATATTGGTCATTTACACCTAGGGGTATCATGGTAATTTTTCATACATAAGGGTATCGTAGTAATTTAGCTACTTTTAAGGTTTTCATGCATATCCTATCCATTTACGTACTATCAGAATACTTACCGCGCATACTTACCAAATTGAGCACGTTGGCCCATGAACCCGATTTTTGGCCCATTAAGCCCAAGTTATCAAAATGCACGAAATGGCACGTACCGCAGTTTATTACCTTCAGAATACCAAACATACAAACCCAACTATCTTACGAGCATTCGAACACTTGCAATTTCCCAAAATACCAACTTTTTGGCATTTCGGCTTTTCGGCTTTTGCCGATCTAGTCTATGAGAGGGTGTCAGTTACACACCTATTTTATGACGATTCACTGACGAGATCCACGCACGAACTGCCTACAATTATAATACTACCACGTTAATCTTACTACCGAAATGAACTATATATTAACTTCTTACCATATTCGGCCAACAACACCTTAGGCCTTAGCGTTCCTACCTTTGCTGGAAATAGTGTCTCAATCCAGATCCGTTTGCTCCACTTGTCCAAGCCCTTGATCAACAGCCTCTTAATCACACTATTACCAAAATAATACTATTATCACAACCCCTTAGGGCTACAAGTCCAAAAAAACGACAACCTCTCTAACCTTTTAGGGATTCTGGCTTTTCTTAAAATATGCAAGATAGACTAAGTTGGAAAGACTTACCACCGATTCTTCCAGTCAACGTTCCCCCTTAGTTCCTACTTGATTCTGATGCAGTTCTAAGCCCTCAAATGATAACAAAAGTCGAGCCCTCAGTGATCTCAGTATTCGGCTATGTCCCTACGATAATGTGGGAGTTTTGGCTTTTTTAAAAAGTGTAGAGAAAGATAAAATATGAGGGTTTTTACTTGTGGTATTGTCGAAAGAAACCTAGGGTTTAGAGGTTGAGAGAATCGGCCAAAGATGATGAGAAAAATAAGAGATTTGGCTAGGGAAAAATCGGTACAAAAGGAGTCAAGTTTTTGGGATTTCGGCATTTGAGGCAATCGGCTATAGTCTTAAAAATAATGGAAGGAAGGTGGTATAGAGTAGGGTGGCTGAAGGATTCGGCTATGGGGAAAAGAACAAGAAAAGAATAAGTGGATGGAGAGAAGAGAAAAAGAAAAGAAGAAGAGAATGGTCAGTAAATGGCACCACTTACCACTAATGCCGAATTTATATTGGCACTAACCCTAGCCGAAATTCCCATGCTAAAGTCCCTTGGCGGGCCACCTCTTGTTCCTTGATCAACTCCTAGATTTCCTCCCTTATCTACTCTTAAATCCTATCCCTTATCAACTCCTAAATCCTATCCTGACAGACTTTCACTTCAGTTCCACTGTTTACCTTTTCTGAACATAAAAATAATAATTCCCTTAATATGTTGTCATTGTGACTTAAACCTCAGCTCTCCCTAGTATCCACACGCCACTTTTATAGCCTTGCCAATGGCGTCACATGCCACTTTGCCACTTGCTTCCTTATGTCTTATTTTACCCAAATAATATTTAAGACCCCTGTTAACTAGAACCCCTTTTTCTTATGGAATAAAAATTAATTAAAACTATCGGGTTTTACCTTAATCTTGGGCCTTCTAGAGGCCCACTAACGTACTTAATCCTACGACAAACAAACAAGACATAGAATTTTCTAATTTTTCCAACATTTTTAAAATTCCCGAAAATTGAGGCGTTACAGCATCGTTAAATAATTCAGACTTTTATGATCAGAAAACACGTGACATTTCTCACCAAACGATAGTGACATCAGATCTTCAAAGCAAACACAATGGCAGCTAACTTAAGATTGTGTGTCGGATAGTTCTTCTCATGCGGCTTCAACTGTCTCAAAGCATAAGCAACAACTTTTCCTTCTTGCATTAAAACACAACCTAATCCATTCAACGAAGCATCGCTGTAAGCAATAAATTCTTTACCCGATTCAGGTTGTACTAATACCAGAGCTTCAGTCAACAAAGTCTTCAACTGATCAAAACTGTTCTGAAATCTTTCAGACCACTCAAACTTCACATCTTTCTGGAGCAACTTTCTCAACGGAGTTGCAATCTTTGAGAAACCTTTTACGAATCTTCTATAATAACTAGTGAGTCCTAGAAAACTACGGACTTCAGATACATTCCTCGGAGGTTTCCAGTATAGAATAGCTGAAATTTTGCTCGGATCAACCCGGATACCGGAGGCTAATACAATATGACCCAAGAAACCAACTTCTAGCAACCAGAATTCACAGTTACTAAAATTTGCATACAATTGTTTATTTCGCAAAGTTTGTAGCACTACTCTCAGATGCTCGGCATGCTCAGATTCATCACGTGAATAAATCAATATATCATCAATGAATACAACAACAAATTGATCTAGATACGATCTAAAAATTCTATTCATTAAATCCATAAATACAACAGGTGCATTCGTTAATCCAAAGGGCATAACTAAAAATTCATATTGCCAATACCTCGTTCTGAAAGTAGTTTTCAAAATGTCAGAGTCCTTTACCCGCAACTGATAGTAACCCGATCTCAGATCTATCTTTGAAAATACAGAAGCACCTTTCAACTGATCGAATAAGTCATCAATTCTAGGTAGAGGATATTTATTTTTTATAGTCACTTTGTTAAACTGACGGTAATTAATATACATTCTCATTGTGCCATCTTTCTTTTTTACAAGCAGAACAGGCGCACCCCATGGTGAAAAACTCGGTCTAGCAAACACTCGATCAGCCAATTCTTGCAACTGAGATTTTAATTCTTTTAACTTAGTCAGAGCCATTCTATCCAGAGCTATCGAAATCAGAGTAGTATCAGGTACTAATTCAATGCCAAACTCAACTTCTCGAATCGGAGGCAAACCCAGTAGTTATTTAGGAAACACATCAGAAAATTCGCAGACAACAGGCACTGATTCAACTTTCCTATCATCCACTTTCGAATCTAACACATAAGCAAGTAGGCTTCACAGCCTTTCTTCACAAATTTTCATACTTTCATTGAATATGTCACTGCTGGTAGTCCATTTAGATCACTAGCCTCAATTCGAATTATCTCATCATTCTTGCACCTTAGATCAATGACTTTTTGTTTGCAATTCACAATAGCATCGTGCAAAGTTAACCAGTCCATTCCCAAAATTATATCAAATTCGTCAAAAGGCAAAAACATCAGATCAACAGGAAAATAGACATCTCAAATCATTAACGGGCAATTCTTGCAGACTTTATCAACCAAGACATTTTTGCCTAAGGGGCTCGATACTCTAATTACGAATTCAGTAGACTCTATAGGCAAATTCTTACTGTTCACTAAATTCATACAGATATAAGAATGCATTGATCCAGGGTCTATCAATGCAATCACAGAACTTCCATAAAGAGTAAAAGTACCAGTAATCACGTCTGGAGACGAGGCTTCCCACGAGCTCGAATAGCATAGGTTCTGGCAAGTGCCCTGGCCTCAGATCTAATAGCAGTATCCCTAGTAGCTCTTTGACCACCGCTAACATTTCTTGTATTTCTAGAAGATCTACCTCTAGTTGAGGTGTTGCTCGATTTCGGATTCTGTACATTCTCTTGCTCAGCAGGTTCAGAATGATCTCTTACAAAATGGTCCAGAGATCCATATCAGAAACAGGCTCTGTCATTCAATCTACAATTTCCCGAATGTCTTTTACCATAGTGTTTACATTCAGGTCTCTCATATCGGACATTCCCGACACTTGCAATAGAAATAGCAGGGACTCTGAAGTTCGAATGCGATCTAGCTCGATCTCGATCGAATGTCACGCTTTAGCATTTGGACGGCTTTGATCATCTTGGAATTTCTTTGACACAAACTGAAATAGTCTATTTGAAGATCTCTTTCTAACATCTCTAGCTTCAGAATCAGCTTTTCTTTTCTCTTTACTTAATTCTTTAGCTTTAGCTTGCTCAACGAGCACTATCATTTCTTTAATCTCCAAAATCCCAACTAAAAAACGAATATCTTCATTTATTCCATCTTCCAACCTTTTACACATTATTGCTTCATTCGATACACATTCTCGAGCATACTGACTCAATCTCACAAATTCACATTCGTATTCAATGACAGACATACGGCCTTGTTTAAGCTCAAGAAACTCTTTGCATTTCTGATCGATGAATCTTTGACTGATATATTTCTTTCGAAATTCAGCTTGGAAGAAATCCCATGTAACTCATTCTCTCAAAACCATAGATATTAAGGTTTTCCACCAATGGTACGTCGTATCTCTCAGAAGTGAAACAGCACATTTCACACATTCCTCAAGATTTAGAGACATTTCATCAAACACTCTTTTCGTATTCTCTAACTAGAATTCGGCTCTTTCAGCATCATCATTCGTTGTAGCTCGGAACTCTTCAGCTCCATACTTTCTAATCATATCAACTGGGGGTCTACTCAACTGTACTGGATTCACCCGTGGCATATCAGAAGTTTGAGGAGGATTAACCGGGGGTGGAGGTTGTTGTCCAGCCGGATTGGTTCTAATGTATTGGGTGAACCATTCATTCATCATCTGATAGAAAGTTTGCTTAGCCTTACCATCACGGCTACTTATAGCCGGTCTAGAATCAGCTTGCACCGTCCCTTGCGCGGGAACAGATGCATTACTTTCTACATCGCTAGCTATACCTCTATCGGGATCCATTTGCTATATAAAAGCACATTTCAATGTCAGGGGTCATCACACTATCACAGATTCAGATATATGACATGTATAGCTAGACTTACATACACTATGGTAGTCCTAGAACTGACTAAATCATAACTCTGATACCAATAAAATGTAACACCCCTATCCCTAACCGTTGCCAGAATAGGTAAGAAGCATCACCGAATGGATAGAACATTTCAGAACAATATAGAATCACAGATATTATATAACAATGATACTTAGGTATTCATCAACAATTCATCCATTAAGAAGGTCTACGAAACCTAAAACATACATTTAAGAAAGGTCTGGACTAAACCGAACACATTCAGAAATTTTAAAACTTATCCAAATCTTTCAAAATTGTTAAAGTCACACGCTCGTGTGACTAAGTCGTGTGACACACACGGGCACCAGACCCGCCCATGTGATCCAACCGTGCCAAAAAGATGTCCTATACTGACTTCTTCACACGGCCAACAGACACAGCCATGTGCCATGGCCGTGTGGTACTTAGCTAGATACTGACTTAAGCCCACGGCCATATGACACGCCCGTGTCCCCTGACCATGTGGCACAATGCAGGCTTGGTTTAAGCTAATTTTTCCACTCATTTTTGGGTTCAATCCTACAAGCAATAATATACATCAATCATACCAAAAATTTCAACCAATTCTATGTTCAAAATGGCCAAATCACATTAGAACATAGCATATTACAAACATACACCAAAACTATGCACAAACTTATCATTTGTTAGCCAACTCTCATTGCCTAACATATATACAATTCAAAACTTACATACTTAGACATTCTAGCCTATACATGCCATACTTTAAAATTTAACTTTCAAAAGTACCAAAATCAGTTTGATAGTGTGGTGACGATCCTCAATTATCCCTGAGCCTTTAGTAGCTACGATAATTGTAAAACAGACAAAAATCACACAGAGTAAGCTACAAGGAGCTTAGTAAGCCAAATACAATTGGTCTAACTACTAAAGCTTATAAGGACAATTCAATCATAAAGATTCATAACTATTGCATAGAATAATTCATAAACTTAACCATGCTCCTTTGTTTGCTTATATATCGTGCCTTATTTCCAAATTCCATACATATTTCACAGAGACTGTAACACCCCTAACTCGTATCCGTCCCCAGCGGGGTTACGAGGTATTACCGAAGAAAAACATAGTATTCGTACATTCACATAATTCCATAGATCTTATTCGTAAAATAAAATATATTAAATTATTAATCACACTGTATGCACGAATTATAATCCCCAAGTTCAAACAAATTCAAATCAAATATTAAACCTTTGACTTCATAATTATTTACAAGTACTACTTAACCAAATAAAACATTTCACATAGCTTACTATTCAAATCATGTACATCATTAAAATTGGCTATTATAAAGAAAAATAAAATAAAATAAAGCATACTTGGTAGTTCATTTAAAAAAACCAAACATGCCTATTTGCTAATTACAAAGCCATACGCATTTGACCATTTTAATATAACTAATTTTAACAACACATACCAACTACTAGTGTATTAATTTCCATATCATCTATCATTTGTAGAGTATAGCCGCATAATTAAAACACCAATTATACCTTAAGAATAATTCACATCCTATAATAGCATATTAATACATCCAAATATCATAATAACTTGATATAACTCAATCAATTCATATATCAACAATGACATATGCGCAAATTTAAAAGTATATATGTTCTGTTAATTAACACCCTATAGCCGAACATATATATATCAATTATGCAAATTATAATCTATACTTATCAAATGGATTAAAATGGCAACTAAACCATCAAACCAAACATATCAAAACATCTAACCAAGAAGATTTTAAACCAAGCATAACATATAATAACTAAGCCATTTTCGAATGGCTTAAATACACTTCTCATTCATATTGGGTTCAAAAGATAGAATAGTTTATACATGCCATAAGTTTGAACTTAAGCTTTCAAGAGTACCAAAATATAGACGATAGTGTGATGACTTTCACTGATGATCCCGAACACGTAACAATCTCCAAAATCTATAAAATTAAGACAAGTAAACATATTCTCAAAGTAAGCTATGTTAGCTTAGTAAGTTATAAGCAATTTAAACAATTTAAAAGACATTAATAGCAATCCTGCTACTAAAATCACATATTCAACCAAACTTGACTACCAATATATCTATCAATCAATCAGGTTTAATCCCTAACATGTTCGAATATACATAAACTCTAAAAAAATAATAATAATTACTTATCACTTCCCATCTTACCAATTAATACCTAGTCGAATGTTCACTCACATATAAAATAAACAATCAAACATTATAACATATATATATATCATATCATTTTATTATTATTATTTATTTTATTTTATTCTTTTCAACTCATCCATCTCTCATTTTTCCAAATCTATCATACATATTATATTTATTACTACCAACCATATAATTTCAAGTTCAATAATATCAACCACAAAGGTTTGATTACGTACCTGCATTATTACGAACATAAATATTACACTACTACTCTTGCATTTGAAAATTAGATCGTCTGATCATTTCCTTTCACCCGTTGTATTCATACACTTAGTGCTATTGTTTAACTAGAAAAGCCATGAAATCGCACACTTAATGCTTAATATTTTCCTTCGCACACTTAGTGCTCGATAATCAAACTCGCACACTTAGTGCTCATTAACCAAACTCGCACGCTTAGTGAAATTTTCATATTTATTATTTCTATTTGCGTTCGGCAACACCAAGATTTTATATATTTCAACTCGGCTCACACAAATATATAAATTATATTTATTTAAACCAACAATAAATATTTTCTTAATGACTTACCTCGGATATCGACGGACAGTTGAATTCGACTACTCAATGATTTTTGATTTTCCCCGATCCACGTTCGATCTTTTTGGTTCTTGATCTAAAAATTTCCAAATTAATCTCATTCAAATAGAATTTCATTCATTTAGGTCCAAATACACATGATTGAGCAATTTACCAATTTACCCCTAACATTATGCACTTTTACAATTTAATCCAATTTTCTCAAAACACAAAATATGAAGAATTTGCATATACAATGCTAGGGCCGAATGTTCACTAAGCTTATATAAATCCTCCCATTTCACTAATTTCACAATCTGGTCCATCAATTTAGTATTTTTTTTCAATTTAACCCTAAATGCTCAAAATTACCAAAAATCCCAATACCAAAATGGTAATCTAACACATTTATTTTATTTTCTCACATCAAACATAAATTTCATCAAACTATTAACAATGACACTTCATGAATATATCATCAATTTCAAAATTTCAAGCATAAGCTTTATAGTATTCAAAGCAACTATCTTAAAAGTGTAAAAATTAACAAAAACCAAACTCAAATCACTTACTTAATTGAACATGTAAGGACCGAAAATATCAAAGCTAAAACTTTCTTTTCTTTCTCTTAGTTTCGGCCAAAAAAAATAAAAAGAAAGATGAACACTTTCATCTTTTATTAAATATAATATATTAACATATATTAAAGTATACCATAATGCCATAAAATATAATAAACAATTCAAGTCATTAATCCATGCATATTGGTCGGCCACTAATTCCTATTTATGGCCAAATTGCAACCTTAATATTCCATAATATAAAAACAATCATAATTTGGCCCTTATATATTAACCCTTAAATTTTCCATTTTACGCGATTAAACCCTTTTTCATCAATCGACCTCCAAACACTAAAATTTTTAAATGAAACTTTCACAAAAGCAACTTCACACATTTTAAACATAGAAAATAATATTTAAATATTATTCTAACTCGGATTCATGGTCCCGAAACCACCGTTCCAATTAGGGTCCAAATTGGGCTGTTACAGAGACAGAGTCTTTTATATTCAGAAATTTAATACAATACAAACGTGCCTTTATAGGTTATACATTTCATATAATCATTCTCATATTTCATACTCTATCATCAGACAGTTCAGATACGATACTGATACTCACAAACAAGTACAATGCCGATGTCCCTAACATGGTCTTACATGTAATTCAATATCGATGCCTTTGTCCCAGACAGGGTCTTACACAAAATTAGATACGATGCCGATGTCCCAGACATGATCTTATACATAAATATCAATCGAGGCCTATGTCCCAGACACGGTCTTACACGATATCTCAGATAGATGTCAACGTTCCTTTAGAAGTATACAGAGCTTTCAAATACCAACATATTAACAGAATTTACTCAAAAGGTATTCATCAGGCTCTTAAGGCCATCCAATACAAATTAAAGTTTGCATATGCAGAATTTAATCAGTTTAACACGTAATTTTAATTTGACTTACCTCGTACGGATTTCGGATGGAACGAGTCGACTATTCAACTATATTGGACTTCCTTCGATCTAAGTCTGATTTTTTTTGTTCCTGATCTAATACAATTCAAATTCAACCATTCAATCATTCATTTCACTCAAAATAATCCATGAACACATATTTAGCGCACTTTTCATTTTAGCCCTTACATTTTCACACTTTGAAAATTTAATCCATTTTTTACAAAATCACAAATATGCAAAATTCGCCAAGATTATAGCTTGGACGAATATACATGTAACACCACTATAACCCGTGTCTGTCACCGGGGTGGGTTATGAAGAGTTACTGATCCAAAATTTAATATTTAAAAAAAACATACACAATAAAAATAAAATAAAAATATACATCGCCAAACTCAGTTAAAGATCGAAATTCAAACTTGTATCGACATTCAAAAGTAGCCATATTCACATGGCTTATGTATAAGTACATCTCAAAATATCATTCGCTTAAGTCTATTCCATACATGCCATACTAGCTCCAAAATATAGTAGTACCCCAAAATGATAGATAGTGTGACGACTAGCTGACGATTCCCATTCGAGCAGGTAACTGGAATCAACAATCTATAAAACAGAGAACGTAACAAACGAAGTAAGATTTCAAATCTTAGTAAGTTTTAAGCATCACAAATAATTAAAACTTATCAAAAATCAAAACATTCATTTAAACAGACTTATTCTCAATTCAAATTGCTTCATGGCCGGATACACATAAACATAAACATAGATTCTCAGCACATATTTTTCTTTTACTAAAAGTTCATGCAGTGCATTTAAATCAAATAATCTCATATAATAACAACATTTGACCGAATAGGTCATTGTTTTACTCGTAGATATAACAATCATTCACACTTAAGTATCATTCTTTGATACTAATAATTCACAAAATCATTGACTGAATGTACATGAGTACATAAAGAAATTTTAACATATAATTCATATACAAATATACCATGATCGATCAAATCATTCTCATATTCGCAAATATAACCATCAATCATATTTATATATATATTCTTCTTTGATGCTAATGATTCACTTCGAAATCAATTCACTGATGAGTAAGTAATACGTACCTGAACATATTAAATGTATAGTACTTACTCGACAATGGTTTACTGCGAACATTCAATATCGTAATCTTACTTAACTTACTGGCATTAAGCTTGTCAGGTCTTAGGACTTGAAACCAATTACCATCATAAGCCTGCGGGAATTTAAACCCGGTATAATACCAGCTCGAAGCCTGCGGGACTTTAGCCTGGACATATTTCCAGCAAGTAGCCTACGGACCTTAAGTCCGAGTATAATTCTAGCACATAGCCTGCAGACCCTAAGTCCGGATATAATTCCAGCACATAGCCTGCGGACCCTAAGTCTGGATATACATCACTAAATGTCATGCATACTTATTCGCAAGAAAATTCAATTCACATAACATCTTACAATCATAGTTCATTTATTCCATTCGAATAATAGCATAACATGGGCACCATTCATATAAATTTTGGCTCAATAACATACATAAGAATATATGTCCATTTTACTTTCCAAGCTTAACTTCTAATGTCTATTCGGCTTTAAGCCTTAAACATAAATTATTTGTCACTTCGCAGGACAGTTATCATACACATACCAAGACATTATCAATTACGTACACATACCAGGACAGCTATTCAAAACTTACCTCGAATATTTTCGAACAGTCTCAGATTGGCTATTCAACTACTTTCTCTTTTCCCTTGTCCAACCTTGGTTCTCTATGCTCTTGAGCTTAAATTCAACAATTTTAAACTAGTCATTATTCGACTATTCAAGCATTACTTTCAGAATATAATATATATATAGATCATAGTAAGTTTATAAGAAAACATTAAGCAACTCGTTAACAAATTTTTATCAATATTTACCACATAATCACAAATTCACAATAAGCTGTCTTTCTGAGCAACACTCACTAAATTATTTATAATTTGATCTACAAAACTCCAAATCAATTTCTGTAAAATTTCCCTAAAAATAGACTCATATATCTTTTATCCATAAAATTTTCAGAATTTTTAGCTTGTCCAATAAATACCAGATTTTTCTTAAATTTTCCCCTGTTTCACTATTTGATTAATCTGACCACTCTTTACTACGAATCAAATTTCTCATTGTACAGAATTCAAAATATGTCCTCATTTATTTCATTTAAAACTAGACTCATTAAGGAGTCTAAGCATATAAACTCTATTATATAACCATTTGTTTACAATTTATAATGATTTTATAAAAATAGAACAGGGGATCTAGAAGTCATTTTGACCTTGTCCTACATCACTTCAAATATCTCATTATTGGAAATTATTTTGCTTTCATAGTTTCTTTTATAAGAAAATAGAGTCATTAGTCTTTAATTACATAATTTATTCAGCTTCTAACTCAACTCCCACAATTTATGGTGATTTTCCAAAATCATGTTACTGTTGCTATCCCAAGGAGATTTATTACCAATTCATTCTTTCACACATTCTTTGCATGCATGTTATTTAAACATGTAAATCACCAATCAATTTCATCACATATATCTATAATTTCACTAAAGCATAATCTCAATACAATACATCGTGCTCAAATCATTATTCAAGTTTAAATTCGGCTAACACACATATAACACTAGCAACTAAATATTAATATTGCATTTCACTATAATAGCCAATTGCCATTAAACAATTAAGCCACAATTATTCAATTTTACCAAGCTTCGACTTAATTTATAACTATCTAAATCATTTAAAACGTTCAACAACAAATTCTTCTTTAATTAAGCACATATTCGGCAATGACAATGGTAATTTAGCAAACCTTAATTTAACTTATAATTGTTCATATTCGGCATATTAAACTCTAGCATGCCTTTAGATATTAATTTCCAGCAAGCATTCGAATACTTTTCGAGCTAACAACAATTAAATTTTCAGACAATTTAGCCACCTACATCCTTTCATCAAATACTTGTTTCTTAGTTTCAACTATTAATAATGGGACATTACTAAAATTGAAACTTTTGGACAGCAATATAAATAGCAATTTAAACAGTTTTAAGCTCCCAAATTTTTAAACTCCTCAAGCATAAACCAAACAGCAATGCATGTTGGTTCTAACCATATTTATTTTGTGCATTTTACCCACAGTACAAGATATGCAAAATTTAACAGCAACCAGAATCAGGTGACATCCTTAATCTTTTTCTCTTCAAAAATCTTCCATAGCCGATTACTCATATCACTACTAAAAAATCAAAATTTTGACATGGCTAAGTTAGGGACTTAGTAACTAATTTAATATATGCTACAATTTCAAAAATGAACATAAATTTCATACCTTAATTCTAGCTCAAAAGTGACCGAATGGCTATCTCCCCTTTCTTCTTTAAGGTTCGGCTAAGCAAGGAAGAAGATGAACCAAACCTTTTGTTCTTCTTTTCTTATTTCAATTAATATTTTTATTTCAAAATAATGCAAATTCTTATTATAATATTTAATTAAACATATATATTGCCCATCAATAATCATTATGGCCGGCCACCATAATCAAAAATTGGATATTTGACATGCAAGTCCAAACTTTTTGTGACATGCATTAATAGACCCCTTTTTAAAATTACCTATCACCTTCCACAATTATTTCACATAAGTCCTATTTAATAATTTCACATACAAATGACAAAATTAGAGCATGAAACTTTCACATATGCATGTACACATATAATAAGCATAGAATATAACAATTAATTATTTTTATGACTCAGTTTTGTGGTCCCGAAACCACTTCCCGACTAGAGTCAAATTAGGGCTGTCACAATACATGGCTTCCATACCAGCCCAAATAACATATTTAATTTACAATTTAGTCCTTCAAAACCTCATTTTCACAAATTAGCCCAAATCACTCTATTTCATCAAAATTCAAAGACAAAACTTATAAATCATCTACCAAGCCTTTATAATTCATCCAAAAACATCACAAAACTCATGATATCAACAATGGCATTTCATGAAATCTTTAACAGAAACAGAAATTCAGACATGGGTTTTGAAGAACACAAAGCAACGATCACAGAAACGTAAAAATCATCAAAAACCGAACAAAATAGACTAACCTATTCACTCATGCAATGGCTGAATACCTTGAAGCTTCAATAGCTTCCTTTTTCTTCTAATTTTAGGCAAAGATGAAGCATAATGGAAATATTTTATGCTTAGGTTTTATTATAATATACATTAATAAACCATTTACCTAACCACCCTTTAAAAATAACCATATTAACCATTATGCCAAACCATATATTCCACTATCATATAATTGGATTTATTTCATCATAAGGACCTTACCTTTAATGAGCCAAAACAAATAGGCACTTTTAACAAATAGCAGATAACTTTTACACTTCATGCGATTTAATCCTTTTTCATAATTAAGCACAGAAACAGACAAATTAAATCACAGAAATTTCACAGACATAAATTCACATATCACAAACACAGGAAAATAATATTAAAATATTTTTTAGACTCGGATTTGTGGTTTCGAAACCACTATTCCGACTAGGGTCAAAACCAGACTGTTACAGTATGTTTTGATTAATGACCTACATGGTAAGTTTTGGTACAAATATGCATATAAGTTAGTTAAACAATTGGATATATTGAATGTTTAGATATATATGTTATAAGTTTTCATTTGAGGTGTCAAAGGGCATATTGGTTGCATGTGAAGATATTACATGTTTAAGGCTTGATTTTGTCTTGTTTTGGATGCTTGTTTATAACTTGTGTAAATGAAAAATGTTGAGTTTAGGTTTTGGGTGAGAAATGTGGCTTATAAAATAGCTTATTTTCGTCCATACAGGCAGAGACACGGGCGTGTGTCTCAGCCGTGTGTTAGGTGACACTGCTGTGTGCCCCCTGTAGCTTTATAAAGGTTTGCAAGTTAGGCTGTTACACGACCTAGCAAACAGCCTGGCACACGGGCTTGTAGCTTGGCCCTGTGACCCAAGTCAGTGAGTTACAAACGCATGGACATAGGCTGGGACACAGCTGTGTGTCCCTATTTTGAATGCCCATACAGCCTAAGACACGGGCGTGTCTCTTGGCCGTGTGACCCTTGCATCTTTGAAAAAAATTTCTGAGTTTCTGATTTAGTTACGACTTGTTTCTAACGCATATTTTGGGCCTTGGGGGCTTGTATAAGGGATAATATGTATAATTTCGATTGGTTTCTGACATGAATATTATATGATATGAAGTAAAAATTTCTGTCTGTTTGATCTGTAAACTCTGATAATGCTTCGTATCCCTAGTCCGACGATGTATACGGGTTAGGGGTGTTACATGAAAGTTGTAATTTTCTTAGCCTATTCATGTTATTGATTGTTGAATTCTATAGCTTTGCTGCTAAATTCATTTCATACTTGGCATTTAGATTAAATTACATTAGGGATCATCTTGCATTTAGATAGCTTAATCATCATCACCCAAAAAATTGTGTTTCTATCATTAAATTGTTAACTTTAATCTTGCAAAATATTGATTAATATACATAGTCCCTATGGAGATGATAACTCTTTTACTTACTTATTACTTGATAATGACTGTGTACACTTGCACAAATCGAGCATTACATGTAAGTTGCATGAAATGTAAATACTAAGCCTAATATTTATAAATGGGTAGTCCGTGCAAGTGGTGTATACACGAAGCAGTTGTGCTCATGTCCATCATAGGCGAACATTCAAATCCAATTAGTGTTTATTGATAGATTAAGTCTGATGGCAATAATATCCGCCAATGGATACTTCGGATTAGAGAGAGACTTGTATCTACCAAATTTGGCATGTTAGTTTGTTAGTTTGAGTCTAACCCCTACATGTTTAATGGTATTTTAGTGGGATTCATTTCCTGGGAACTTACTAAGTTCTCTCAAACTTACCTAGTTTCTTCTTCTTACTTTTAGGTCGTTAGTTAAATATGGTGGTAGCCAAGGAACAACCAGAATAACGGCCTATTTGTAAGCCTTTTTGATTTTCTTTATGTGACATGTAATTACAGGGGGTACTAGGACAATTGTTAGATGCAACCATTTATAATCCATCACATTGTATTTTGAAAACGATATTTTGAACTCTTGAATGCTTATTGGTAGCCTTGTTGGCTTATTATTAATTGTGATTTGTGAAATTATCAGATTAAATCGAGTAGTCTTAAACTATAGCTCAAGAAGTAACTTAAAAGGAAATTTCATACGAACTATTGGATATTTTTCTAAGCTACTGTCAAAGGATGTTTACTTGTATCTTTAATCTTTTAAAGTGGTTTGGTACCATTTTAATTTCATTTTCAATTATATTATTCCAATTTATTGGACACAGCTCTGGTAAACGGGTACCCCGCCAAATCGAAAAGTTGGATTTAAAAGCAAGGTTTAGTGATTTCAACAGTTTGAATCATGAAAATCCATACCTAGATCCGACGATCGGGTTAAGTATGAGGTGTTACATTTGCACCTGTCTGGCACTAACACATAACGCTTCTTATGTTACTGTCTGTCAAGCAGTTATGATTTATTCTATTTTATAGAGAGATGTAATTTGTATCAGCTACTAGATTTACAAGGAAATGCTAAAATGCATACGGAGCTAAAAGTAAAATATGTACTTCTCACATTTGATCACCGCTCTATGTCGTCGAGCTGACTTTCCTATGTCTCCGATCGAGCTATTCAAAAGACCTACGAGGAGCGTGATTAGAGACAACCTTTATGGCCAATTCATTGAGCTCCAATGGAAACAAAATCAAGAGAAGAACAATGAACTAAATATAGGAGCGATTCTCAAGGGTCAACAAAGAGAAAAAGTAAAGCTTATACGTTAAAGATAACATGACTCATGGATATGCCTATCTTGGAGTGGTAAACACGATGCATGCAAGATATGGATGACATTCTGATTTGAATTGTAGAACAGAATGATGGCCAACACCAACACCACCATTGGACATGTTTAAGTGATTCCCATCGTCAAGCGAGGAGGGCGCCAATGATGAAGATGAAGAGGAGGGGACCCCAATTGTGCCATCGGATTATGAGCGGGTATTTCGACCGAACCATTCATCGATGAAGGGCATGGTGATCTGGGACCCAAGCCATCACAACTCGGCTAAAACTTTAGGAAGACAAGCTACTAAAGCGTTGGCATGGCGCGAAAGGGGCAAGGCACCAATGATAAAGGAGTCGGAACCTGATTCTGACTAATTCTGAACATTTTAAAATTTTTAATTTTGACTTTGTACTTTAATTTTATTTGGGATGATTTTTAGTTTTTGTTTTAATTAGTTAGAAATTAGTATTATATATATATGTGTGTTTTAATTTTTCTTTGTAAGAACCCCACAATTTTTTCCGACACTACTAATGCAAGCCAAAACCAAAAGGAGGAGTAGTCCCACCTATTAAGTTGCACGAATCACATCAATCTTGTAACCTCCTTCCTTTATATTTTTATCGCACAGTAGGGACAATGTGTCAAATAAAGTGTTGGGGTGGCTTACAAAAATTTTAAATTTTTTTTTATTATTTTATTTTTCTAGTTTTTAGTAGTTTTTAAATATTTATTTTTGCATATTTTCTATGTTCTTGAGCTTGTGGAAATACAAGTGATTGGTTTAGGAGCATGCTAATAGGATTTTGTAAATAATCTATAAATTTATTTTGATAATAATTTATTCTAAATTTTCTAAACTAATTAGTTCAATTCATTACACTGGGAATAGATTTAAGATGTTCAGTATACCACATGATAAATAGATGTATAAATTACATGCATGTTTAATTGAATTATAGGTTGTGGAAATTGATAGACTTGGCCGATTTAAACCATGTATAGAATTACCTAGGGATGACCTAAAGCATTATTTCGTAGACAATTTTTTGAGCCAAAAAGCTATCTCGTAAGTCTTTTCCCTACTACCTATTTTGAAGTCTAAATCCATTTTCTTAATTAACCGTAAATGAAACCCTAAGCTTAAAGAATATTCTATTTGATCTTTTATTTCTTGTTCCTTGCACGAATTTAGATGTCCGACTATTGATATTGAAGGATTGGGTAGATACATTAGGGTGGTTTCAAACGAAAAGAAAAAAAATAAGTGAGCTAATGAATTGTGCGATAGTGAGTATAAGATTTCTTGAGCTTGTAGAAAAATAAGGAAAATATCAATAGAGAAAATGTCGATGAAAAAAATAAAAGTAAAGTGAGCTGGAAAAAAAGTACGTTCATGTTTGTTTGAAAAAAAATACGAGCACAGATGATTGTACTCATGAATATTATATGATGCCTTTGTAAAATAAGAGATAAAGAAGGTGAGAAAAGTGGATATAAGGTGGTGAGCTATACGTATACTCGGGGGAGTATCAGGAACAATACAATTTGTCAAACTACTTTCGTGTTTAGTTATTTTGTTGAGCATGTGACAGCCCTAATTTCACCTTAGTCGGAAAGTGGTTTCGGGATCACAAAACCGAGTCATAAAAATAATTAACCGTTATATTCTATGCTTACTGTATGTGTACATGCATGTGTGAAAGTTTCATGCTTTAATTTTTTCATTTGTATGTGAAATTTATTAAATAGGACTTATGTGAGAAAATTTTAAAATGTGATAGGTAAATTTAAAAGTGGCCTATTAATGCATGTTATAAAAAGGTTGGGCTTGCATGTCAAATATCCATTTTGTTTATAGTGGCCGGCCATGATGATACTTCTATATTAAAATATGTATTAATTATTAGTTAAATGGCTTTATGTTTAATAATATAGATGAATAAAATAAAATAATGGATGTTCATCTTCTTTCTTCATTTTGCCGAATTTGAGAAAGAAAATTTTTGAAGAAGAAGTCAAGGCATTCGGCCATGGTTATCTCCATTTAAAGGTATGTAATGTAAATTTTCTTTGAAATTGATTGTGAAATTAAATTGATAAATACATAGCATAGCTAACCCATGGTCTAAATTTATGAATCAATGAACAAGTGTCCATTCGGCAAGTGCTAAATTTTGTGTTATTTTGATAACATTTTGGGAAGATGTTAGTTATGTTTAATGTGTTAAGTTGCTTGTTATTTTAGCTTAAAAGTTGAGGCTAGTATTTGGTTTATAGGGTATGCCGAATTTGGATTTTGGGAGAAAAATAGGTAATCGGTCATGCTAGATTTTTGATGAAAAATTATTTTAATGCTTTATATGTTTTATCAATGAGCTTGTAAGTGATTTTGAAGATTTGTAAAATTTTGGATGAGAAGTGCCGAATGTAATTTTTGGGTGTGACTTAAGGGATAAAAATATGGTGGCTTAAGTTTAGTCATAACTAGCCATATGTGATGATATATTGAGCCTTGTATATTCGGTCTTATAGGTATGTACTTATGTAATGATATAATAAATTTGGTATATCCGGTCATATAGGTAAGTATTTATGTGGTGTTCCAATTGAACTTGTAAATTCGACCACATAGGTATATATATATATCTGTAAAGATATGTTTGATCTTGTATATTCTGCTAAATAAGTGATGATGGTATTGAAGTCAAATGTGGTTTTGTAAGCTTGTATAGATGTGTGAAAGTATATTTTAATTTATAATGATATTTGGCTTTGGAAGTGGTATGAAAACTTACAAAATGCTAATCTTATAAGTATTCGGCCAAAATGGTAGATATGATAATCATGTGTGGTTATGGAATTGTTAAGTTAAAATTTATTATACATTGATTTAGTAAATTAGTTTATGAAATTTGTAAATTAGTTTATGAAATTAGAATATGCAAGGTAATAAGTTAGTAAAATGTTCCTTGATAGTTTTAATCTATTATATGGGGATAAATGTAGTTGTTGATAGTAGCCTAGTAATATGTTCGATTGTGCATGCGTAGGGCATATGTATGATGTTTAAATAGCTAGTTAGTAAAGTCATTTGTACCTTAAATATATGATATACATGTATTAAATTAAATTGCTTAATTGATAAGTAATTGAATAAATCTATTTGTTTTAAATCTAGCTCAAGAGCAAAAAGGGTCGAAATCAGATAGGGGAAAAGAGAAAGCAATCGAGTAGTCTATCCGTAACTGTTCAAATATATCCGAGGTAAGTTTTGAGTTGTCTCCTTTATTATATAATTGATGATGCCTCTATACGAGTATATTAGGTGAATTGCGATCTTTTGGTTTGTACTTAAATTAGGTTGTGAGATAAATAATTCTTGTATATGACTTATAGTCTAATGGTCACTTTGGGTTTAAGCTTGAATGGTGAAATAAATATGTGATATTATGTATGACTCTTGAGCCGAATAGTGAATGATCATATGCATATTTAGCTTATATCCGAATGTAGCAAATGACTACTAAAGTGATAAGTCGAATGAGATGTGTTCAAATATGACTAAGAATGCATGATATTTGGAAACATATTCGGACCTGAGGTCCACAGGCTACGTGCTGGAAACATATCCAGACTTGAGGTCCGCAGGCTACGTGCTGGAATATATCCGGGCCTAAAGTCCTGCAGGCTTTGTGCTAGTAACTGGATTTAACGCTGGTGATTCGAGTAATATTATGAATTCGAATATTCGAGGAAACCACTATTGATTATGTATGATACATTAAGATAGCCAGGTACGTATTACGTTCTCATATGTAAATTGATTTTTAAAGCGAATTATTATTATCAAAGAATGATATATATATGAATATATATATGTGTGGATGATTACCGTATCTACGAATAAGAGAATGGCCTATTCGGTCGACGACCATCGTTATATGAAAGTATATGCCTAAATTTAATTGTATGAGCCAAATAGTATAGTGAAAAAAGTGTTGGAAATCTCTTGAGTATTCATATATATATTCGGCCAATAGGTCTTATAACTAGTGTACTTATGTATAATCGGCCAAATGATTTACAATTTGAATTTGAATTTTGTGATACTTAATGTTCGATTTTAATGACAAGTTTTTTTTTTTATTATTGTTTGAAATGCTTAAAACTTACTAAGCATAGATATGCTTACTCTGTTGCCCTTAATTCTCTATTTTATAGATCTCGTTCATTAGCTACGGTCTCGGGGATCTCAAAGTCGAAGTCACCACACTATCTAAGCCCATTCGGTACTCTAGTAGTTAAACTTTGATAATGGCATGTATAGGCTTGACTTTTTGTTGTTAAATATATATCTTTTTGATGTTGTATATATGTATAGCCATGCGAAAATGGCTTGTTAAGTTACTATATGTATTCCACATAGTTAATGTGAATGTGTGGTTGATATTCGATTAATGTTTTCAATGTTTGAGGTGAATCGAACTTAAGAATGAATCAATATACCAATTACCTAGAGATGACTCTTTTATAGGTGTGCCAACGGAAATTATTCAAATAAAGTTAACTGGAATTTCATGCTTGTATGATAATACTCTTTAACACTCCAGCGATGGGTACGGGTTAGGGGTGTTACAGAGCATGTTCTTTGAATTCCAAACCAGCCTAAGCTGTAGAACATTACAAGCCAAAAAGTTTTATGTGAATTAGGTAGTACCTTACTTGGATGTCATTGTGCCAATGATTGATATTTTTACCACTTATATTCATTTGAACGTACTTTTATATTTATATATCTATTTTGATGGAAATCTATACTTAATATTCTTTTATTTATTTAATTTGTAATTTATTGAACTAACCCGTCTAATTTTAGAAATTTTGAGTCAATTATGTATCATTCTAGAATCATATGTTTATTTACATTATCTTGTAAATATATTTCTATCCAATTTCAAGCTAGCTCGAGTAAATTTTTTCTTTGCTTGAGTTTGTTTTAGGCTTTTATTTTATTTTCGTTTAGTTTGCTTAAGGACAAGAAAAGACTCAAGTGTAGGGTATTTGACTTGCCGTCAAATGTAGTAGTAATTTTGGTCTATTTCCACTCTTAAGGAGCTAGTTTTCTAGGGAATTTAGTATTTATTATCATGTTTTCGGTATTTAGTAGTTAGTATTAAAAGTTAATAAAAATAAGTGTTTTAACACAATTTGTGAGTGTTGTTACCTATTAGGTTGACACGGGCCTTAGGTATTGCTAATGTTTGTAATTGAGTGTGTAAGATGATGATTTATAGGCCTAATTGATGGGGGAGGAAGTGACGAGTGATGCACAAGCTTTCTGAGTCGTTAAAGCATGAAACGAACCATACAAGGCGTGAATCACATGTTGTGTCACGCCATAGAACTTGTATAGCACGAAATAGGTCGACATGTTGCCCAAGTCTTTCGGGTTATTTTCGTCCGTACAATCAACTTTATACAAAGACCTAGGAAGTGCTGAAAACCTAATTCGAGTTGCCAACACTCCTATAAATAAGACCTTAAGGGTTTGGTGTAACTAAGTCTTCTTTGACGCCTTCAAAACACCTCGTAGTTTAGGAGTAGGATCAAACTTAGTTTTCTTTCAGTTTTCATAAACTTTAAGTTCTTTCCTCTTGGAATTGATTTCTGTCCAAGAGTTCTTTTATAATATTGAAGTATTTCAGTTATTTGCCTTTGGAAGTGATGATATTCGTTATTCTGATCGAGAGATTTACTACTTCGTTCTTCAATTGACATCAAATTCGTGATTAATCTAATCTCTTTTCTCTTTCGATCCAGTTGTGTTCTTTACATGTTTTATTCAATTGAGATTAAGATTAAGAATAACATGAGTGGATAAATCCCTTAGGGGAGATTAACGAATGGTTGAAGACGTGATTGACTAAGGATTTAGGGTTTCCCAAGAGGATTAGTTGATTTAGATTATATGTTCTTAAACCCTAGGCTTAACAACTCTAGGAAATAATCATAAGTTAAACGAGATCGAGAGATAAGTTTAACAAGTAAATCGTAGCTTTTCCTATTTGACAAAGTGAGGTTGGGAGATAAGCGAGTATCAACCAATCGATTAGTCAGTTAGACGCTGGGAGGTAATAATTGGTTCATTGGTAGCTAATCCACCCTAAAACCCTAATTCAAAGTTGATTACAAACCCTGAAACAAGTTAATCTTCCTGATTGTTTTTTATCAATTTAGTCATTTGTTTATTTATTTTAATTATTTAATTTATCTTATTAATCACTTTTATTATTTGTCGTAATATAGGATTTGATTAATACTATTTAGACTTATTATTGTAAAGAGATTTTCTATAGATTTGTTCCATCCTTCCTTGGGTGCGATCCTTGAAATACTTCTTGTGTTTCGTTGTAAACACCTATACTATATTACAATGTGACCTATATACTTGCAGACACCTTCGATTTAATTTCTTATATTTTTGGTTTGATATTTTTACTATAAATGATAACACGTTTATAGATGGTCATCAACAAATTAACTAAACTAGTTTAGTTCGGTTAGTTAATTAGGTTTTAATAGAAGTATGCACATCCCTAATAAATTGTTCATCAAGTTAGAAATAAAGACCTTTTCTTACTATTTAAGGGTGCTTGGTTCAAGTCATCTTACATTTCCAAGATAATCTTATGTTTCAACATATCATTCTCACATTTGGTTCGCAAGCATTACCTTGAGTCCATATTTTTTATTTTAACAATTTTGCTAAAATTTTGGAATATAGGGAGTTGTTGTGTAGAGAACCTTCGTAGGTATCCTCACTGACCAACTACCTTCACTGGTCTTGACCAAGTCCACCAACACGCCTCCTCCAACATATTGTTCACCATTAGTCTAGGGGTCACTCAAGTCGCCTCTAGTATAAAGTCTGTCATATTGTCATAAAGTCTAAGGGACTTGTCCACTCATGGGATGCCACCACATGCCCCAAGCCTTCCATATAAAAGACCTTGAACTCCATAAATGAGGGAAACAAACAAATCTAATCTCTTTCTTTCTCTTTCTTTTTCTCTCACACTTACTCACTAATATTCTCTTATTCTTATGACTCTTCGCCCTCACTAGGTTAACCATCTTGTGACCTTTGTTGTACTTCTGTCTATTTCTCATTCTAATTATCAGTAATTAGTGCAGTCACTGTGGACCAAGCATGGTTAATTTAACCATTGGTGTCCTCAATAGCACTAAACAACAACCAACTCAAAATCAACACATATTTTCCATTTCCCACTAAGCCCATATGCCTCGGATTGGTGGTTTAAGTCCCCCCATGTGTAGGAGAGCTACATAATTATATTACACATCCTATACTTACACCTCTTCCTTGAGTCTTGTACGCCCATAAATAGAACTGTTCTTGGCTTTATGAACCAGGCTCACCAGGTTGCTACACTCGGCACGTTGGCTCTCAATAGAGTATGTGAGATAAAACCTCTACCGGAGGATAATTACTTCGATTATTTAGGGATTGAGTGAATGTCTGACAAACGACACTTTGAAGACTTCTCATGAAAAAGTCAATCTCCCTTAATAAGAGTAACCTCAATATCATCTCTTCCTCAAGGAATGTAAGATTTTGGGAATAATATTCACTTTATGACATTTTTACACTTTTTTTTATAAGGATCAAATTATCAATTATAATATTTAATATAAATAATATATTAAGAAAAATTAAAATTAATCCAAAATACATTTTAATAAAAAGTAAATGAGGTGTAGTAATAAAAAAATAAAAGAAATAAAAATTGCTGTAATTAGATAATGGGGTAATGTTTGCACTCAAAGGAAAATTGATATATTGATTATAATAATACAATATTAAATCTAAGATTTAGGTTTTTGTACCAAAAATGAGAATAGAAAGTTTTAGAGTATAATGGAAGAGCTTTATGAACTTTCATATCAATATCAACCAATTAAACTATACTTGTTAAAAAATTATAAGAAAAATAATTTAGTAAAATATGAGGTAATCATACATTCTATCAATTAAGCAATAAAATTTTACATTCTAATAAAATGATTAAAATAGACAAATATAACATGCCTAGTAATGTGCTAAGGAGGCTTTTGGTTCAAGTTGTCTTATATTTTCGAGATAACATTATATTTTGACATACTTAAGTTTGGTTCGCAAAGATTACCTTGAGCCACTAATATTACATTTCCGGTAAAGTTAAGATCTCGAAATATGGGATAATTTCAATATAATTTCTTAGGTAATATAAGATTTCAAGAGTCATCTTCATTTATGACAATTTTTTATATATTACGTAAATATATCAGTATATGTTTCTCAAAAATTATTATAAGATAATATTATAACTTAATACATTAATAAAATAGATAAAATTATTGGATATCAGCTTTGATATAAATAGTATATTAATGAAATTTAAAAATTATGTAAAATATTTCTAATCAAAATAAAATAAAATTTAGTAATAAAAGGAAAAAAAATTGAGATTAATGTATTCATGAGGCAACATATGTAAAACTAAATATATTAATTATAATAATACTATGTTAAATCTTGAAATGAAAAAGAGAATATATAGTTTGAGAGTTTAACGGAAGTACTTTATGAACATAACATCAATATCTTTAAATTATTGTTGAAGTAATTAAACTTGTTAATAAATGGTTAAAGTATGTTATGGATATTTTTTTCGCAAATTTGAAATTTAATTCATGTATTTTTATTTTCAAGAATTTAGGCCTTTATTTTTTAGATTACAAAATTTAAATTCAATTGTTAACATTGTTAAAATTATTGGTGTGATATTTTGAAATTAAAAAAATCCTCACTTGGTAGCAACTAAAAAAATTGACATTGTCATAAACTTAAATTTAACAAAATAACCTTAGTAGTGTAATAGATACACTGAATTTTAAAATAAGAAAAATAGATGGATTAAATTCCAAATTTACGAAAAGTATAGAGGCTTATTACATATTTTAACAAAAATAAAATATAACAAGGACAATTTAGTATAATAAGCTTCTAGGTAATCTTACATTTTGGCAACCAAACAATAAAATCTTATATTCCAACCAAATTAACCAAACATGATAATATAGTAAACATGATAATTTGTTAAATAATCTTACATTATGATAATTTTATTATCATAAATAATAAGGTAAAACTATACAGATAGTTACTTAACTATGAATTTGTTTGGATTTTTAAGAATTAGGATCTAATTGAGATCATTTGTAAAATTTAAAGGTTAATTTTTTAAAATTATGACTAAATTGATATAAGATGTAAAATTTGAGGGCTAAATTTTTTATTATATTGATTTTTTTAACTGCCACTTCAACTTGCCATTTGTGATTTTGACGAGAGTAATCAAATTGATCGAATTATGTAACATTGTGCTTAAATTGTAAATTGTTATTTTAACCTAAAATGAATATTTTTTTTTATAGTTGATGGGTTATTTACACTAAATAATATTATATTTTGTAATCCAATACTCCGTTACTAATATTAAATTTTGTTAAGCAGCACCTTAAATGGTAAGTTAAAAAGAATGTAGCCTTTTAACTTCCGTTCAAAACTTGGTAAAATATTGTTAATGTGGATAGCTCCCAAGTCCCCGCCAGCAAAATGCCACGAATGACATTATTTTGTCAAAATTTTGAGTAATTAAGTAGTAATTCAGATTGGAGTGAGACTCGAGTCTATTGGTTAATATATTTTTGGAAACGTAGATAACTCTTTACTGCAAT
The DNA here is from genome assembly GCF_007990345.1 of Gossypium hirsutum. NCBI lineage: Eukaryota > Viridiplantae > Streptophyta > Magnoliopsida > Malvales > Malvaceae > Gossypium > Gossypium hirsutum. The sequence continues at coordinate 91,817,186 of NC_053426.1, forward strand.
GTGAACTGAAACAAGGCTTGAAGAAAATGCAAATCTAGGGAGAAGAAGAGGTGGTATCAAATGATCTTTTCCTAACAAGCAGGCAGGTAATCTTGGAAGGGTGAGCGTGGGTGTTATCAACTGTACATAACACAAAGTCCGGTTGGTGGAGTGCGAGTGGCAGCCGCTGGCCCTCGCTGAAAACCAACGGGGTCGCATCAAGGAGAACGTGCCATGAGTTTCTATGTGCCTCCGAGATCCAATGCATTGAAAGCCTAGTCGTCCCACTTACATCAGCTGGATAGGCAAAAAGCCCTTTGGGACTATGTTTACATTTTCTTCTGAAGTTTTGGCTGAGTTGTGATCCTTTAATCCTCAAATCTAACCATGTTTCTGGTGCTGAAATAACCTTTGATTCTCTCTGGCTAGCGAATTCCCTTATGTAGTCTGATTCTTCAGCAATGATTGTCAAATAATAGTTCCCTTTAAAGAAGGGGTAGCTTTCACCAATCAACATCATAGCATCCTTGTAATTTGGCATGAAAAGCACTAAATACTCATCTTCACTTAGCCCACAATGTTTCAAAGCCCTGTTTTGAGCTTGAATTTCAGGTATTGAAACGAAGTTCCCTAGGAAAGAAGTTTTCCTAGTGAGGATATCAAGAAGCCTTGAAGGCTCCAATTGAGTGTTGTCAATATCTACCATACCAGAAGTTGCTGAAGATGAAAAGGACTCCCTGTTGCCTACAATCCTCGGTGATTTCTGCTTATTGTCGGCAACGGTCTCAAAGGACTCGTCATTGTTGGATAGACTGTCGACATCAATCATCTTTAGTCCATCTTCCACAAGTCCATTGCAATATTGAGGATATTTTGCAAAGACATATTGCTCTACATATTGCATTTCAGTGGGTGTTATGGGACCAGACCATCTCAAGTCAAGGCCTTGTAGTGTTGAGATTGCTTCAGCTACCAAATGAGCAGGGATTACACTTTGTGCTTTCTGCTTGTTAAAAGTTCAATGCACAATTAAAAGAAAACTCAAATATCAAGTAAAAGAAAATCTGTTTTTTCCTTTTTCAAAATAATGTTCTTAAAAGGTCAGATTAATTAAAAGAACTTGCCTTGATAACCATGCTGCTTGGTCTGCCATTTTGGCTTGGTGAATTGGGCATTGAAAGCAAGATTGATGGATCAAATTCACTTTCTGCCATATCCTAAAAAGAATCAAATTAAAACCCTTACATAAGATTTCCTTTTTTCTGAATCAGAACCAATATCAAAGCAACCTGAGAGTAAAAAAGCCAATAAAAAGAGGCAAAAAACTTAGATTCTTCTTGCAGAACAAGGCTTTCTTCTAAGTTCCTTTCCATGATGATGCCTATGGTCCTTGTACCATAAGTAGGCAAATCCTGCAAGCAACAAGGAAGAAAAAAAAGAAGAAGACAAAGACAAAGAAAAACAGGCAATATGATAAAGATGTGAGAGCTTAGCCTTATGTCAGTATGGGCAATTTGTAAGATTAATTTCAGTGCAAGGGTAGGACCGAAATCGATATTAAAAGACTGCAAGGTTTAGCAACAATAAGAAGACGCCGCCAAGTGACAACACCCATGTTCCACAATATAGAATATTTTAAAATCAACTGCTTCAATTACGCCCATAAACTCAAGCTGACTGAGACTGGCGGACAACTAAAGCCAAACCACAAGAAATAATGGAGTTTCCATTCCATGGAAAACACCATCTAAATTATGAGTGTGATTTATTTATTTAAATTTAATGACTGTAAAGCAAAGGGCTTACCTAAGAATAATTGCATAGGGTTTGGCTCACAGTCTCGGGTCTATGCAACCTATTCTAATAATTCACCTTTGATTACAACATTGATTTAGACTAAAGGCCTAACTCTTTTAGTATCTACCAATGAAGTGAAGGAATGAAGGAACAGACAACATTGTACTTATTATTTTATCTTTAAGATGGTTTGTTCTGAGTCCTTTTCCCTGAATTATTATTATTTTACAATAGAAAGCAAGGAATAATTGTTATAATCGCATCCCCGAGCCACAAATCTGGTTTCCTTTACCTTCTTTTTTGTCATTTTAAGACTGTTTTGCAGGTCACTTGTTTCTCCTCCCTTGGAAGCGTCCACAAATAGATCATCAATCGCAATGAAATGAACTTTTAACATTTAATTTAAAGTTATACAATTACCCTAAAAACTAATATACATCGAATTTAATACTAGAATGTACTTTTATACAACATTTCTATTCATTTACAAACTATAATCTAGAACAACTATATATTAAAATAACCAAAATAAATATCAAAGAGGTCTAGGGTCAAAGAATAATTTACTCGCAAATTAAGCAAGGAAGTTTAAGCATGTACTTTACGAAAATGAGTAAATAAAAACATTTGAAGATGGCGTTAATTATTTTCGTCAATAAACTATTGAGTTAGGAGCAATTTGATCTCTTCTTTGAATGTAATTGATGTTAATTGTTTTCCAATTTAGGCTTTACTTGGTAGAGGGAAAGAGAATTGAAAAGAGGAGAAAAATAAAAGAGTGGAAAAATAGAAAATATAATTGTTTTTTCTCAACTTTTGGTAAGAAATATGAAAATTTTGAAAGAAAAAGTAATTTTCATTCCATTTATTATTTAGTGGAGTTGAAAAATAAGATGAAAGAAATTGATACTTTTGAAAAATACATAATTGTAAGTTAACATACATAACTCTCTCATTTTCTCTCTCATCATAGTAATTTGAAATGATTGTTTACATGCATTAAGATGGAAAGTTGTCATCTCTTGTAACACCCCTATACTTAACTCGACTATCGGATCAAATATAGGAATGCTACATTAAATATCAGAGTATTAACCAACCAAACTCTAACAAGTAGACTCATTTTGAACCCATTTGTAACTTACTGATTCATTAATTAACCATTATCAATGTTAGTAAGGAGCCTGATAAACTCCTTAAACATTTGAGTATTTAAAACAGTGCTTTAAAGTGAAATATGAACTTTTGCGAAAAAAAATGGCACATGGTTGTGTCTACCACATGGTCTTGTAAGTCTTTGAGCCCGTGCGGCTCCAAAATTAACCAATTTTCAGCACTCACACGGCCGTTGACTAGCATGTGTAACTCTCTAAGGCTGTATAGGCCAAAATTGAAAGAAATTTTACATTTTTTAAACTTTTACATCTTAGTCCCTACATAACAAATTTCAATTTCTTCCCGGTCCAAAACACCATTTTTACTGTAAAAGACACTCAAACACATATGCATTACCATACAACATTAATTTACTGAAATTTCATTTAAATCATACAAAAATTACAAAGTTTGTAGCATGACCCAACATATTCAAAAAACTATGTACATGTCATTTCTATACCAAAACATAATACCTATTATCCCTAGCTTGAGGATGTGATGAGATGAGCAGTTAATGACTCCAATCAAACATGTCAAATCTAACTGTACCTATGCATTAAAAATAAACGTGTTAAGCCGGTGAAGACTTAGTAAGGAGTACAAGAATAAAAGAATATAACATATCTATAAAATTTTACAAATTTATATCAAACTTTCATACATCGATATCTGACCACCTCCAGATGTACTAATGTCCAGAGTAAAAATCCTCCACAAAATATATGAAACGGTGGTATCTGCAAGTATACGGGTCAGATTGTAATATAGTTACAACGGAGTAGATGAGTACTCTAAGGGAGATGAGTACTAAATTAATTCTAACATAAGCATAAATAGATCTAATTAGTACTTTAAATGAATTATATTACGATGGAATAAAAAGAAAGGTTTTTGTGATCTATACTAATAATAATAATAAAATAAAGAAATCAAATCAAATCACAAGAAATCAAATTATAAAATGTATCAAAACTGAATATGGGTGATTAGGTTGCTTTAGTAATCATAACCAACTGTTGCCTTAGGTTTTCTTGTTCAATCAACTAGTCGATATCCTGGCAGTATCTTCTGATCTTCCATTAAAATAACGAGTCGGCAAGAACTACTTATCTCTCAACCTCGCAATCCAGACTGGTTCAGGGTTAAGTTGTTCACAGATAGGTCATACCAAATTTGGGTTAATTCTCAACTTAATGACTTATCAGGGTTATCAGGCCTAAGGTTTAGGTTCTTCTTTTACTAAACAGTTGATCCGCTAAGAGAACACTACAAAATAGTTAATTAATCATACCTCTACTCGTTAATCCCTCTCAGGAGGATTAGTTCCTTATGGATCTCATAAACAATATAAACTTGATAGAAATAGTAGACATGAATAGTAATTCAAAAGTATAAAGTTTAGAAGAAGCCTGATTGTATTAGAATTGAGTGCAAAATCCTCACAGAGTTTGATTATGTTTCACAAATCTAATTTCTTTCACAAAAGCAAATAACAAAAACTGAAATAAACCTAAAGTCTAAGAAAAGAGAAAAACTAAAGACTAAATCTAAGAAGAAAATTATACAATATGAAAGTTGTCCATAACATGTGTTAAATGAGCCTATTTATAGACTTTAGAGTGGTCATCGTCCTTAACCTTATATCAGTTGTCCTTCTCATGCTTAATATTTGATAATGTGGATCGAAATGCCCCTGACTTGTAATTATTTCCCGTACAGAGATGATGTCGCAACACACCAAGTCATGTGTTTTGACATCGAGGGCAGTATGCTCCATCTTCATGGTGTCTTCAAGTGTATGTCACGGCATCATCAAGCTGTGTCTTAAAATTATTCTATTCTATGCCCTATGTTACGACATCCAGTGCTCAATGTTGCAACAAATCAACCAGTATCGAGTTTAGCATACCTTCTAATGGTCTCTTGCACGCTTGCAAAGGATATTAGCTTGGCCTTAGGCCTTATTCGACCCCTAAGGTCAATAAAAGACTTAAATTACACACTTTATTAAATTTAACTAAAATTGAGAAAATGTAATTAAAACTTAACCAAAATAAAGGACTTGGTAACTTGTTAAATTCTTATAATACTTAATCAAACTTAAACTATTCAAAATTAATGGAGAAAAGTTCTAAACAAAAGTTTCTAAAGCTTTAGAGTGCCGAGGACGAGCTCGAGATAATGAAATAAGTCCTATGGAGGAAAGGAATGCACAAATTCTCTTTAAACCTGCTAACACAAGAAGGCAAAAGTGATAGTTAATGTATAAGAATCAATAAAATCAAGTAACAAAGAATTCTAACTATAAGAATTAAGAAATAAGGCAAAACTATCAAAATCCTAGAAAATAACTACCCAACTTTGAGCAATTAGTTTTCTGTGTTCTAGGTGGCCAAAAATTATGAAAAAAATAGGACAAGATCAATGAATATAATAATATATGATCTAAAAAGTATCAACTCAAAATTCACTTGGATGAATAAAAATAAAAATAAAAATATTGTTTCTTTTGACATTTTTTTTATTTTTATCAATCTAATTACTAAATAAATTTAATAAAATTTAAAATATCTCAAAAAATTAAAACAAAATTCAAAAAGTAATTAAATAAAGTAAGAAGCAAATCTTGACAATTTTCGGTTTGTGCAAGAAGGCTTCAAGAGCTTTTTCTTAGATAATACCAAATGATGTGGAATTCGAGATTGAATTTTAGAGGCCCGAACAATCAAATCAAAGTAAATCAAATTGAAAACAAGCTTTCTTGGAAAATAAGAAAACTATGACAATAAGGAATTTTAAGGCCATCAAGAACCTGAAAATTCAATAGAAAAATATCAAGATTGAAAACCCAAACTTCTATAATTAAAGAATTAAATAAAAAAGGCAAAGATGAAATAATGGATTGATGAAACCAAAGTTAGAAGATGATAGGTGAATGGTTGGAAGATAGATGGATAAGTAGTCTAGCCTCTTTTGATGAACAAAAATAAACAAAGAACTCTAATGACTTTTAATCAAACCTTCCTATGGACTTGAATTAGGCAAGCTGAAGTTATGAAGAACCTCCTCCACAATTCTTGAAAAATTGAAGCAAAAGTCCGTCAAGAAAATAACAAGAAACTATAATTATAAAAAAGAACTCATTTGGAGCAATTTTATTAATAAAAGTAATTAGCATACAATATATGGTGGCTATAGAAAATATAATATCATATATATGGACCTAAGCTACTTGGAAAACAAGGAAATAACCCTTCATCTATCTCCAAGCAATTGATTTAGTCATAATCTTATTCTTTAAGCTAAATTAGACTAAGATATTTAAAATTTGGTAATAAATAAATCCTTAAAATATAAAAATTCATAAAAACTTTTATTGGGATTATATAATTGAAATGAATCATTGAATCGGATTGATTGAAGAATATCTCATAAATCTCAATGTTCATCCTAGTTTTTATTAGGGTAATGTGGTCCTTATTATTAAGATATTTAGGTGGGAATTTGATTATAATTTATTTGTATAGCGGTAGGCAATAAAACGCACATTTATGTTTTAGGCTAGTTTAGTTAGAATGGTACAAGAGAGTTAGTAGAGAATGCATTTTTGTAAGCCAAACATGAGTAATTTGATTTTACAACTAAGTAATTTTCAGGTAGAGAACACAGTGGAGAGTGATTTAGATTTTAGTACGAATGTGAGGCATCTATATAGTAAGAAAAATCCACTAATTCGACTTTTTCCTCTATTCCTCGTTCTAACTCCGAATTTTGTCTATCTTGATCTATATGAGTAAATTTAACATCAATTTATCAAATTTTATATTCATGTGAACTAAATTTTCATCCTAGGCAAAATTACCATTTTGCCCCTAACTTTTCCATGAATTACCATTTTGTCCATAGGCTCAGAAAATGAAATTCATGAAATCCGACCCTCTACCCAAGCCTAGCCGAAGTATACATACAAATTTTTCAGCATTTTCCATGAATTTTCACCATTTTTCATTTTAGTCCCTAAATCAAGTTTTCATGAAAAATCACTTTGTAAAGTTGTTTATCTATCATCAATCTTTCATTTTCTACCATAAAATTCAAATTTCCAGCATATACATCCTTGAACCAATTTTTATACCTTGATAAATTTTCAAATTGATCCCCCAAATAGATAGTTTAGGCTATCCCGATTTTAAAAATATCAAAATTACTAAAAATGGGACAAGAGAACTTACCCAATTTGGCCGTGAAAGCTTTTTCTCTCTCTCTTAGGGTTTCCATGTTTATTTTGGGGAAGAAGATGAGAAAATATTATTTTTATTTTCCTTTCATCTTTTTAATTAATTAATTTAGTTGAATTCTAATTTAGTCCCTACCCTTTTTCTCATTTTTCATGGATGATTCATCCAAAAATATCTACATACTTTTTATTAATGGTATAATTATCATATAAGGACCTTAAATTTTGAATTGCATAGCTATTTGATCCTTCTAGCTACTAGAATTTAACTTTTTCATTTTATGCGATTTAGTCCCTCTTGTAATTAAGCACATAATCGATAAAATTTTCTTATCAAAATTTTCACATGACTTTTCTAGTATAATATGGATCATATAATAAAATAAAAATAAATTATATTTTTTGGCTCGGATTTGCAGTCTCGAGACCACTGTTCTAATTTTATCGAAATTGGGCTGTTACAAGTACAAAAGTAATCCAACCGAAACATGCCAAACTCTTAAGAGAGTCAATCCAACCAATAACACACCAAAATCTCATGAGAGGTAATCCACCAGATAACACTCCAGACGCTCATGAGATCTAATCCATCCGATAACATGCCTCGACACTAAGTGCCTAGCCCGTACGCTATACATCCGCCCCCACAACACACCAAATCAAGGTAGTATAACACGAGAGTTTGCAACAAATGATGAACCTCGATATACCCAATAAAAATATATAAAGCATGCTACATCAATCTCCACTCCAACCTCACATAACACGCCATCATTCAATTGAACTCTATCACGCATTCATCCTGCCCAAGTATCGAAACTCAATAACATTTTCCCAAACAACTTCATATCATCAATTAAACAATTATATCCACTATTTCATATCATATCATCATACAGGTCGTATAAATATTAAATTACAAAACGAACGAACTTACCTGTATTGAATTGTAATAGTTGCAAAAGTTCAAGGACTATTCCGTAATTTTTCCTTTTCTACGTAAGTCAACAGGGTCTTGATCTAAAATGTAAAATTTCCCAATTATTAGTTTACATTTCATATTCCAATTAATTCTACATTTTATACCCTTTCATTTTTTAAAATTATATAATTACCCCTAACTTTTACAACTTTTGCAATTTAGTCCATTAACCTGAAAATCATCAAATTAACCATTTTATCAAGTTAAAATTTACTGCCGAATAATCTAGGCACTTAAAAAGTCCCAATTATACCTCAAATTCACCTTTAAACCTTGACATTTTGACATTTTAACAATTTAATCCTTAAATCAAAATATAATAAAAATCACTTCACAAAACAACCAAATACCACAATCAAAGTTTCAAACACATAATTATCATAACAAAAAATTCAGGATTCATCAATGGCAACTTCTAAAATTTTTAACAGATTCAAAAATAGAGGTACGGGTTAGCTGGACCTATTTGTAATGATCTCAAAAACATAAAAATTATAAGAAATAGGTAGAGAAATCACTCACATGCAAGGTATTGAACTTGGCTGATTCTCCAAGCTTAAAAAAACCATGGATATTTGGTTTTAGCATGAAAAATTAAGGAAGAAGAAGATAAATTTCATGTTTTGTTTTTTGATTATTCATTACTTATTTAACTTTTTAACCTTTAAAATCAATAAAAATCCTGTAAATGCCATAGTAGACCGTCCACCTAATTTATATAAGGTAAAATTACCTTATTATCCCTCCCACATTATTAGTTAAGCTATTAAATCATCTAAATGCAATAATTAACAAGTTTTACACCTTTTACGATTTATTCCTTTTACCTTAATTAGTTATCTAAACGTTAAAATTTCTTAACCAAATTTTAATACGACTCTAATGACTCTGTAAATATTCTATAAATAATATTTATAGGTCGACATGATGAAATTTGTGATCCCAAAACCACTGTTCTGTCACCACTGAAAACGGGTTGTTACTACCACATACGTCCAAATTGTTTTAATCCATATAAAATTTTCTTTAGCCTGATCAAGAAATTTTCTCAAGAAACTCTATATCCTTCTGAGATTTTAAATTCTTTAAAGATTTTCATATAAATTTCACTATCAAATGTACCATACACATACTATGTAACAACAACCATTAGTTGCGTGTCAAGTTTTTCACATATTGCCAGACTAATAAGGCATCTAAACGTAATTGCATCCACCACAGAAGAATATGTCTCTTTATAATCAATGTCGAGCCTTTGCGAAAATCTTTGTGCTACAACTCGAGATTTATATCTCACGGCTTCATCAATTTCATTTCTATTTCGTACAAATACCCATTTATATCCTACTGACTTTGCATCTTTAGGTGTTTGGGCTACATGTCCAAAAACCTCATGTTTAGAAAGTGAATTTAATTTTGCTCGAATTGCGTCTTTCTATTTTGGCCATTCGTTTCTATTTTTACATTCCTCAATAGATTTAGGTTTAGGATCCTCATTTTCTTCTGTTATTTCAATGGCAACATTATAAGCAAAATTGTTGTCGACAACTACATTTTCTTCCGGTTCTATCTTTTTCTCTTATAGACATAACTTATCTAGATCTCTTTATTTTCATCATTTTCATTGCCACTTTTAGGTACTTGAATCTCTTCTTTAGTTTTATAATTATGTAACACCCTAAACCCAGTCTGGACGTTATGGTCGAATCTAGCAATGTTGCATAGTATTGAGTTTGAAAATTGTAGCTTGTGTTGAAAAACCGTAACTTAGCTTAAAAGATTTTCCATTCAAAACTCGTCAATATCTTTTATTAATCTTCAAAGTCATGGTTTTGATTTAGTCATTAGTTTTCAAAACATTTTATGTCGTAGAAGCTTTTTAAAACAGTTTGTGTCCTTGTAGGTATTTTGGTAAAACACAGTGTTTTACCTACCTCTAGCAGATATAAAATGTAAGGCAGTATAAAATCCAAATTTAAAGCAAAAATCCATAGAGGCCATTATTACAGTAAAATACCCCAAATAAAACTTTTAAAAAATTAATAAAGTATGAAATAGTGTAAAAAGGGGTCGCGTGGCCACCGCTGAGTCCTCCGGCACTCCAATCCGTCTAAGTTTGGGGATTACCTGTACAGAATGAATGCAATCATAGCCTAGGTCTAAGCCCATTTCAGTAATAGTTTCAGTTTCACTTAGGGCCTTAGCCCATTACCATAAAGAAGTAGTCATGCATTTGGGCCTTGGCCCATTACAGTATCAATATTTAGTACAGTAACAGATATACAGAATCAAATCCTACCCAACCAGCCTCTATACTTCAACTCTGTCCAACCCTACACTCCATGTGGGGATATAATCTACCCACCCATCCCTACACTCTAAAAAGTACCGAATGCGGCACTAAACAATAGTTTGCAGCTGAGCTGCTAGTAAATTAGGCTCGAGGCCTTTCAGTACACTTCCTCCAAATAATATAAGCCCCCAACCCAATGCAATGCAATATACAAATATCACATACTATAACATAATATCATGAATGTAATCAGGGTATATAGTATCAAATCAGTGAAACATCATCATACTTATTCATAACAGTCATACAGTTATTTCAGTTAGTTAGGGGTCTAGGTAAGCTTACCGACCCTACAATAGGTCCACAGTCGACTCGGGTGACCTATTCCAGCTTTTGTCGAATTCCAATCTCGGAGTTGTGTTTACTCACCTGGTTTCTATTTGCTGAGAAACTGCCCCAAGTCTTTGAAACCTATACTTAATCGAACAATCACCAATTATTCAGTTAAACGTTTACTCAATCGAATACATACAAGTTGACCAAGCGTTAAACTCATAACAACATTACCTTCAATCGAGTAAAAAGGGAGGTTTTGCCCACTTAAGACGTCAATCAGAGACCTCCAACCCTTTGGTCAACTCCTAACCAACCAACAGAAAATCCCCTTAAACTACTTAACCAAACAAAAGTTAATCAAGAAGTAGAAACATAACTTACTGTACCATGAAAACGTACGCTTACTCACAGAATGGATGAACACAAGAAAGCAAATAAGTGAGAGGGGAAAGAACTTTCAATAGCAATTTTGGCAGCAATTTGGCAGCAAAGAGAATAAATTCAAAAAGTCAAAAGATTAGGAGCAACCAAGATTTGGGAAAAGAAATAGTTATCATTCAGCTTGGGAAGAAAAGAAAAAGAACAAAAGATGAAAACAGAGAGAAAAACTAAAAGCTGAAATAGAAAAACTATCAGAAAATTGGGGAACGAGAGAGGGTAGCCGAAATTGCCACTACTAGTTTCGATTCTATCCAAACTCTTCCATCCAAATCTCCCCAAAAGACTCCCTTCAATCCCCAAATCCCTTAACAACCAAAATTCCCTCAACAGCCTCCTAAAAATCAGCCACAACATCCCCACACTCCTCAAATACTCATAATTTTACTACGTTTAAAACTCCTTCACGACACATGTACAAAAAAAAATCCCCCTTGCACGTACAGGGATTCAAACTCAAGACCTTTAGCACTCCAACACACCACTTAACCACCAGACTAGCAGACCCATTTTGACATATTTTTCCAATATTTATTTTTAAGCCTACTGATTAAAGTAGGGGTTTATTCATAAAAATGCCAAAATTTGCCCAAGTCAAGGCTTGAACCCAAGACTTCTTAGACACTTCCAGAACACTTAACCACTAAATTAGATACAAATTTGTGTCACAAACATACGATAAATAAGTATAAGATATTTTTGGGGCATTACAACTCTACCCCCTAAAAGAAAATTTCGGCCTCAAAATTTTACCTGATCAGAACAAATGAGGATATTGTTGCTGCATCGCATCCTTAGGCTCCCATGTGGCCTTCTCAGAGCTACGATTATGCCAAAAAACCTTAACTAGTGGGACGGATTTCCTTCTTATAACCTTTACATCTCCCTTCAATATCTGAATTAGCTCCACCTCAAAGGACAGATCTAGCCTAACCTCAATCTCCTCAACCGGAACAATATGCGTGGGACCAGACCGGTAGCGCCTCAACATAGAGACATGAAACACGTCATGAATCCGATCCAACTCTGGAGGTAACTCCAACTGGTAGACAACTGGTCCCACTTGTTTTAGTATACAGTAAGGCCTAATAAACCTAAGGCTCAACTTGCCCTTACGACCAAACCTCAGTACCTTCTTCCACGGTGAGACCTTAAGAAAGACAAAGTCCCCCACAGAATACTCAAACTCTCGACGCCTCAGATCTGTATAGGTCTTCTGTCTGTCTGATGCCACTTTCAGCCGATCTCGAATCAATCTAACTTTGTCCTTAGTATTAGAAACCATTACATGGCCCAGAATGCATCGCTTGCCCAACTCAATCCAACATGAAGGCGTGCAACACTTACGACCGTGTAATGCCTCCTAAGGTGCCATCTGATTGCTAGACTGATAACTATTGTTATAATTAAATTCTGCTAGCGGCAAACAATCCTCCCAACTGCCTCAGAAATTAATTACGCAACTCCTTAACGTATCCTCCAGTATCTGAATCACCCTCTCTGACTGACCGTCCGTCTGAGGATGAAACGCAGTATTGAAGTCTAATCTTGTACTTAAAGCTTCATGTAGCTTCTTCTAGAATCGAGATATGAAGCGAGGATCCCTATAAGATATTATTGAAACCGGTACCCCATGCAGTCTCTCTATCTCAGATACATATAGCTTAGCCAGTTTCTGCAAAGAGTAGTCAGTACGAATCGGTATGAAGTGGGAAAACTTGGTCAACGATCTACTATAACCCACACTGAATCCTTCTTAGTAGGTGTGAGGGGCAACCCACTAACGAAGTCCATAGTCACTCTCTCCCATTTCCAAAGTGGAATCTTAACTGCCTGTAACAAACCCGAGGGTAACTGATGCTCAGCCGTAACCTGCTGGTAAATCAGACACTTAGCAACAAATTTGATAACTTCTAGCTTAAGACCTAGCCACCAATATAACTCATAAAGGACTCGGTACATCATGTTTCCTACAGGATGCATAGCGTAAGGGCTACTATACATCTCTCTCATTATCAATTGCCCCAATTCAGTATCCTTTGGAACACATATTCTCCCATAGAAACAGAGCATCCCTTCGCTATTCAGTCCAAAATCCACAGTATCACCTCTCTCAACCTATCGGAAGTGAAGACTCAAAGATTCGTCCCCTAACTGTTTACCCTTAATCTGATCTATCTATGTTGGCCTAGCCTAAAGTTTGGCCAATAAACTTTCATCATCAAATATTCTAAGACGAGTAAACACCACCCTCAGATCTGTCACAGCTCTACGGCTCAGTGCATCGGCCACCACATTGGCCTTGTCAGGGTGGTATCCAATCATACAGTCGTAGTCTTTAAGTAGCTCAATCCATCTACATTGCCTAAGATTTATCGTCTTCTGAGTGAGGAGATACTTGAGACTCTTGTGATTAGTGTAGATGATACAATTCTCACTGTACAAATAGTTCCTTTAAATTTTCAGTGCGAATACTACTGCAGCCAGCTTTACGTCATATGTCGGATAATTCATCTCATGCGTCTTAAGCTGACAAGACCAAGAAGCTACCACCTTACCCTCTTGCATCAACACACATCCCAAACCGATATGTGATGCATCACTGTAAACAGTAAACTCTTTTCCAGACTCTGCCCGTATTAAGACAGGTGCCTCAATCATTACAGCTTTGAGTTTCTCAAAGCTCTCCTGCTACGAATCCGTCCAGTTAAACGATACACTCATACATAGCTGCTTTGTCAAGGGTGCTGTAATCAGTGAAAACCCCTCTACAAATCGTCGATAATACCCTGCCAGTCACAAAAAACTACGGATCTTAGATACAGTCTTAGGCTGCTTCCAATCCAAGACAGCCTCAATCTTTCGAGGATCGAATCTAATCCCCACAGCAGAAACCACATGTCCCAGAGACCTTCCTTCACGTAACCAGAACTCACATTTTCTAAACTTAGCGTATGGTTGTTTCTCTCATGAAATCTGTAGAACCACTCTGAGATGTTCATCTTCGATTTTCGAATATACTAGTATGTCATCAATAAACACCACCATGAACTGATCCAGATAGGGCTAGAACACTCGGTTCATCAAATCTATAAAAGCTGCCGGTGCATTAGTCAGTCCAAATGGCATTACTAGGAACTTGTAGTGACCGTAATGAGTCTTAAACGCCGTCTTATGCATATTAGCCTCCTTAACTCTCAACTGATGATACCCTGACTAAAGACTAATCTTAGAGAAAACCGAAGCTACCCGAAAATGGTCGAACAAATCATCTATCCTTGGTAAGGGATACTTATTCTTAATCGTCAACTTGTTCAATTGTCAGTAGTCAATACACATACACATAGATCCATCCCTTTCTTTCACGAAAAGAATTGGTGCTCCTCATGGAGACACACTAGGGTGGATGAACCCACTATCTCCTTTGGTGCCATTCAATAAGGGGCGATGGACAACAGAGCTATATTAGAAATGAGCTCAATCTCAAACTCTACTTCACGATTCGGAGGTAACCCAGGTAGCTCTTAAGGAAAAATGTCCAAAAATTCCTTAATCGTCCTGATATCCTTAACCGAAGAATTCTTAGAATCTGAAATACTAATGTAGGCAAAATACCTTCACATCCCTGACGAACCACCGTTTCCACCCTCAGTGAAGAAATCACGTGCGACACCTACCACCGTATAATGCCTCGTAAGGTGCCATCTGAATGCTAGACTGATAACTGTTACTATAAGAAAATTTTGCTAGCGGCAAATAATCCTCCCAACTGCCTCGGAAATCAATTATGCAACTCCTTAACATGTCTTCTAGTATCTGAATCACCCTTTCTGACTAACTATCCGTCTGAGGATGGAACACAGTACTGAAGTCTAATCTTGTACCCAGAGCTTTATAGCTTCTTCCATACTAAGACATGAGCCGAGGACCCCTATCTGATATTATTGAAATTGGTACGTCATGCAGTCTCACTATCTCAGACACATATAGCTTAGCCAGTTTCTACAGAGAGTAGTCAGTACGAATTGGTATGAAGTGGGTGGACTTGGTCAACCGATCTACTCTAACCCACACTGAATCCTTCTTAGTGGGTGTGGGGGGCAACACACTAACGAAGTCCATAGTCACTCTCTCCCACTTCCAAAGTGGAATCTTAACTGGCTGCAATGAACCCGAAGGTAACTGTTGGTTAGCCTTAACTTGCTGGCAAGTTAAACACTTAGCCACAAATTCGGTAACCTCTCGCTTAAGAACTGGCTACCAATATAACTTACGGAGATCTCGGTACATCTTGTTTCCACCAGGATGTATAGAATAAGGGCTACTATGCTCTTCTCTCAGTATCAACTGCCTCAATTTAGTATCATTTGGAACACAGATTCTCCCGTGGAAACAAAGCACCCATTCGCTATTCAGTCCAAAATTCATAATATCACAACTCTCTGTCTGTCAGAAGCGAAGACTCAAAGATTCATCCCCTAACTGTTTACCCTTATTCTGATCTATCCATGTTGGTCTAGCTTAAAGTTTAGCCAATAGACTTCAAACATCAAATAAACTGAGATTAGCAAACATTGCCCTCAAATCTGTCACAGCCCTAAAGCACAGTGCATCGGCCACCACTTTGGCCTTTGCAGGTTGGTATTCAATCATACAGTCATAGTCCTTAAGTAGTTTAACCCATCTATACTGCCTAATATTTAGCTTCTTCTAAGTGAAGAGATACTTGGGGCTCATGCGATCAGTGTAAATGATGCACTTCTCATTGTACAAATAATGCCTTCAAATTTTCAATGCGAATACCACCGCGGCCAACTCTAGGTCATGTGTCAGATAATTCGCCTCATGAGTCTTAAGCTGACGAGACGCATAAGTTACAACCTTACCCTCTTGCATCAACATACATCCCAAACCGACATGTGATTCATCGCTATGAACAATAAACTCTTTTCTAAACTCTGGCTATATCAAGACAGGGGCCTTAGTCAATACAGTTTTGAGCTTCTCAAAGCTCTCCTGCTGCGCATCTGTCTAGTTAAACGGTACACCCTTACATAGCAGCTTACTCAAGGGTGCTGCAATCAGTGAAAGCCCCTCAACAAATCGTCGTTAATACCCTGCCAGTCCCAAAAAACTACGGATCTTAGATACAGTTGTTTCTCTCACAAAATCTATAGAACCACTCTGAGATGTTCATCATGTTTATCTTTGGTCTTCAAATATACCAGTATGTCATCAATAAACACCACCACGAACCGATCCAAATAGGCTGGAACACTCGGTTCATCAAATCCATAAAAGCTGTCGGTGCATTAGTCAGTCCAAATGGCATTACAAGGAATTCGTAGGTGACCATAATGAGTCTTAAACGCCATCTTATGCACATCAGCCTCCTCAACTCTCAACTGATGATACCTTGATCGAAGATCAATATTAGAGAAAACCAAAGCTGCCTGAAACTGGTCAAACAAATCATCTATCCTCGGTAAGGGATACTTATTCTTAATCGTCAACTTGTTCAATTGTCAGTAGTCAATACACATATGCATAGATCCGTCTTGTTTTTTGACGAACAGAATTAGTGCTCCCCACGAAGACACACTAGGGTGGATGAACCCACGATCCAGTAACTCTTGAATCTGAGCCTTAAGCTCCACCAGCTCCTTCGGTGCCATTCTATAAGGGGCAATGGACATCGGTACTGTACTAGAAAGGAGCTCAATCTCAAACTCTACTTCATGATTCAGAAGTAACCTAGGTAACTCTTCAGGAAAAATGTCTGAAAAGTTCTTAACTGTCCTGATATCCTTAACCGAAGAATCCCTAGAATCTGAAATACTAATGTAGGCCAAATACGCTTTATATCCTCTACGAACCAACATTTTCGCCCTCAATGAAGAAATCACTTGCGACACCTACTACCGTATAATGCCTTGTAAGGTGCCATCTAAATGCTAGACTGATAACTGTTACTATAAGAAAATTCTGCTAGCGGTAAATAATTCTCCCAACTGCCTCGGAAATCAATTATGCAACTCATTAACATGTCCGCTAGTATTTGAATCACCCTTTCTGACTGACTGTCCATCTGAGGATAGAATGCAGTACTGAAGTCTAATCTTGTACCCAGAGTTTCATAGCTTCTTCCATAATCGTGACGTGAATCAAGGATCCCTATCAAATATTATTGAAACCAGTACCCCATGTCGTCAAACTATCTCAGACACATATAACTTAGCCAGTTTCTGTAGAGAGTAGTCAGTATGAATTGGTATGAAGTTGGCAGACTTGGTCAACCGATCTACTCTAAGCAACACTGAATCCTTCTTAGTGGGTGTGAGGGGAAACCCACTAACAAAGCCACAATCACTCTCTCCCTCTTCCAAAGTGGAATCTTAACTAGCTGCAACAAGCCCAGAGGTAACTGATGCTCAGCCTTAACTTGCTGGCAAGTCAGACACTTAGCCAAAAATTCGACAACCTCTCGCTTAAGACCTGTCCACCAATATAACTCACGAAGATCTTGGTACATCTTGTTTCCACTAGGATGTATAGCATAAGGGCTACTGTCTGCCTCTCTCAGTATCAACTGCCTCAATTTAGTCCAAAATCCATAGTATCACCACACTCAACCTATCAAAAGTGAAGACTCAAAGATTCATCCTATAACTATTTACCCTTAATCTGATCTATCCATATTGGTCTGGTAACATCCCAAAATAGGGCCTAGTCAGAATAGTGATTTTGGGACCACAAATCTGACATCAAATAAAAAATTAGCCATCTTCTCTCTTGTACCAGCCAAAATTCTCAAGCCCTCCGCATCTAGGGTTTTCAAGCTTTTCAAGCTCATTAGTAAGTACTCCCAATCCCCATTTTTAATATTCTTTGCATTTTTGAGATCCTAGTAACTTGCTCTTTCCATTTCTACTAATATTTCATGCTACGGTTTCTGTCTAAAAATTTACCTATGCATGAGTTACTTGTATTTAGATGGTTTATGGAGGAATATGAAAGTTGGATGTGTGTTAAACATCTTTTCCTAGGTGATTTCATGAAAAACCCCTAAAGGGACTTTTTTTGCAAAAGTTGTTAAATGTGTGGTAGAAATGTGAAAATAATGGAAAATATGGGCTGCCATAAGAGGAAAAAAGTGTTCAGTTAGGCTTGGGCAAGATAGAAATTTCATGTGTTTCATTATACGAGCCTAAGGACTAAATCGTAAAAATATGAAAGGTTAGTGGCAAAACGGTCATTTAGACCGGGGGTGGAATTTAGACTTGAAAAGTATAATGTAGAGTGTTAATGGTTTAATTCTGTTGTTATAGACCCCGAGGAACAAATTTTAGAGGTCGATCGAGAAAAACGAAAGGTTTCAAAATAACCGAAACACGACACCGAAACGAATACAATGTAAGTTTGAATAACTTAAGTAAACTCCTAATATGCCTAATTATATGATTTGTAAATGAATGATGTTTGCATTTATTGATGACATAAAAATTTCATGAAATATATCTTTGATAATGATATGTTGAAAAATGTCTCGGTTGAGGTTTAAAAAGGGAATTCGATGGACAAACCATGATTTACAAGCGAATTGAGATCCTGCATGTGTTGCAGAAAGGATTTAGCCCAGACGGGTAATCCGTTGACCTCAATTATAAAATGGATCCAACTCAGACGGGTGTTCCTTTAGATAATCGAGCCTCCCAAAGAATACACGTGCATTATGGATTTAGCACAGACGGGTAATCCAATTAAGGTCTGAATTTAGCATGGACTGGTAATTTAGATCCAAGCTCAATAAAGGTGTTTGTTGTTATAAGGGGATTTAGCCTGGACTGGCAATCCCGACATCACCTTATGAGTTTTGTAAATGGGGGATTTAGCCTGGACTAGAAAATTCCGCCATAAAATGTGAGGTTCACGGGGGTGCACACTTGAAAAGATTATCCTTATGAATTGACGGTTAATGGATATTCCATCGAGATTTCCTAAAAACTCAACGAGATTAACATGAGAAGGATGTATATTAATGAAACGTTGGATAATGAGTTCATCTAGGATAAATTACATGGTGCTTTGTTATGTGATTAACTCATTGATGAGTGCATGTGATAAGGAACCATTTCATACTTGTTGGTTTCATTATCTATTATGGATGTATGCTAATTAGAGCTTACTAAGCATGTAAATGCTTACTCCTCTCCTTTCCCCTATTTTACAGAGCTCGAGGACTTGTAAGGATTGGAAAAAAGTTGGAGAGTCAGCACACTATCAACTAGACCAGCTTTGGTATAAAGACATTTCTATTTTGTTCAATGGCATGTATAGGACTCTTAAGTATTTTGTTATATGTGTCAATTTATTTGCCAAATAAAGGCATGTAAAGATGTATCTATCTTTTTGTTTTTGGTATATGGCCATAGGAATTGGCTTATTTTGAAGTAGGCTATGACCTACAAAATTTCCATGCATGTTTATATTCATATATGATGGTTTGTTTCCAATTGGCAATGAGTCAGAAGAAGGAGCCAATCTTTAATGTGTTAAAGTGACATAGAAACCCATAAATACAAGATGGGAAATAACCTGACCTGTGTGAAACCAATGATATGAGGTTTCTATGCAATAAGTTTTACCAAGAACATTTATAAGAATATAATCATGTTTTTCTTTGCATTTGATAATCATTAAGTATAAGTGTTGAAAAGGGTGACCAAAGGCTTGGAAAATAGCCTATTAGGGTCCACACAGTTGGGTACATGGGAAGGGGCCACTCTCATGAGTGTGTGGTATGGCCGTGCGTCCCCTGCACCTAAAAGTTTAAGTCAGTGTTGTACACGAGCAGGCCACACGGGCGTGTGTCTTGGCCGTGTGCCCCTAATTGTATGATAAGGTTAAAGCCAATATTGCACACGGGTAAAGGGCATGGGCGTGTCCCAAGCCACTCGGGTGTGTGTAATCACACAGCCCCACCCACACGGGCGTGTGACACTTGAAAGTAAAGGAAATTTTCCAAGGTACCCAAAGTTTATCGAATGTCCCCGATTTTGTCCTGAACTACCCCTACGTATGTTTTAGGCCTCGAAGGCCTGTTTAAGGGAAAAGACATACATGTTTGAAAAGTTTTAAATTTAAGTGAAACTCAGTGACCTGACTTAATATGTTTCTAAATGTGAAACCCTGGTAACACCTTGAACCTTATCCCGACGTCAGATAAGGGTGAGGGGTGTTACAGGTCTGGCCTGAAGTTTAGCTAACAGACTTCCAACATCAAATAAATTGAGACGAGCAAACATCACCCTCAGATCTGTCACAGCCGTATGGTACAGTACATCGGCCACCACTTTGGCCTTGCTAGGGTGGTATTCAATCGTACAGTCGTAGTCCTTAAGCAGCTTAATCCATCTACGCTGCCTAAGATTTAGCTCCTTCTAAGTGAGGAGATACTTAAGGCTCTTGTGATCAGTGTAGATGATACACTTCTCACCGTACAAATAATGCCTCCAAATTTTTAGTGTGAATACCACCTCGGCCAACTCTACGTCATGCGTCGGATAATTCGCCTCATGAGTCTTAAGCTGACAAGACACATAAGCTACCACCTTACCCTCTTGTATCAACACACATCCCAAATCAACATGTGATGCATCACAGAAAACAGTAAA